>NW_026712987.1:0-2500 GCF_030625045.1 Achroia grisella | reverse complement strand
GGTTAGGTTAGGTTAGGTTAGGTTAGGTTAGGTTAGGTTAGGTTAGGTTAGGTTAGGTTAGGTTAGGTTAGGTTAGGTTAGGTTAGGTTAGGTTAGGTTAGGTTAGGTTAGGTTAGGTTAGGTTAGGTTAGGTTAGGTTAGGTTAGGTTAGGTTAGGTTAGGTTAGGTTAGGTTAGGTTAGGTTAGGTTAGGTTAGGTTAGGTTAGGTTAGGTTAGGTTAGGTTAGGTTAGGTTAGGTTAGGTTAGGTTAGGTTAGGTTAGGTTAGGTTAGGTTAGGTTAGGTTAGGTTAGGTTAGGTTAGGTTAGGTTAGGTTAGGTTAGGTTAGGTTAGGTTAGGTTAGGTTAGGTTAGGTTAGGTTAGGTTAGGTTAGGTTAGGTTAGGTTAGGTTAGGTTAGGTTAGGTTAGGTTAGGTTAGGTTAGGTTAGGTTAGGTTAGGTTAGGTTAGGTTAGGTTAGGTTAGGTTAGGTTAGGTTAGGTTAGGTTAGGTTAGGTTAGGTTAGGTTAGGTTAGGTTAGGTTAGGTTAGGTTAGGTTAGGTTAGGTTAGGTTAGGTTAGGTTAGGTTAGGTTAGGTTAGGTTAGGTTAGGTTAGGTTAGGTTAGGTTAGGTTAGGTTAGGTTAGGTTAGGTTAGGTTAGGTTAGGTTAGGTTAGGTTAGGTTAGGTTAGGTTAGGTTAGGTTAGGTTAGGTTAGGTTAGGTTAGGTTAGGTTAGGTTAGGTTAGGTTAGGTTAGGTTAGGTTAGGTTAGGTTAGGTTAGGTTAGGTTAGGTTAGGTTAGGTTAGGTTAGGTTAGGTTAGGTTAGGTTAGGTTAGGTTAGGTTAGGTTAGGTTAGGTTAGGTTAGGTTAGGTTAGGTTAGGTTAGGTTAGGTTAGGTTAGGTTAGGTTAGGTTAGGTTAGGTTAGGTTAGGTTAGGTTAGGTTAGGTTAGGTTAGGTTAGGTTAGGTTAGGTTAGGTTAGGTTAGGTTAGGTTAGGTTAGGTTAGGTTAGGTTAGGTTAGGTTAGGTTAGGTTAGGTTAGGTTAGGTTAGGTTAGGTTAGGTTAGGGTAGGTTAGGTTAGGTTAGGTTAGGTTAGGTTAGGTTAGGTTAGGTTAGGTTAGGTTAGGTTAGGTTAGGTTAGGTTAGGTTAGGTTAGGTTAGGTTAGGTTAGGTTAGGTTAGGTTAGGTTAGGTTAGGTTAGGTTAGGTTAGGTTAGGTTAGGTTAGGTTAGGTTAGGTTAGGTTAGGTTAGGTTAGGTTAGGTTAGGTTAGGTTAGGTTAGGTTAGGTTAGGTTAGGTTAGGTTAGGTTAGGTTAGGTTAGGTTAGGTTAGGTTAGGTTAGGTTAGGTTAGGTTAGGTTAGGTTAGGTTAGGTTAGGTTAGGTTAGGTTAGGTTAGGTTAGGTTAGGTTAGGTTAGGTTAGGTTAGGTTAGGTTAGGTTAGGTTAGGTTAGGTTAGGTTAGGTTAGGTTAGGTTAGGTTAGGTTAGGTTAGGTTAGGTTAGGTTAGGTTAGGTTAGGTTAGGTTAGGTTAGGTTAGGTTAGGTTAGGTTAGGTTAGGTTAGGTTAGGTTAGGTTAGGTTAGGTTAGGTTAGGTTAGGTTAGGTTAGGTTAGGTTAGGTTAGGTTAGGTTAGGTTAGGTTAGGTTAGGTTAGGTTAGGTTAGGTTAGGTTAGGTTAGGTTAGGTTAGGTTAGGTTAGGTTAGGTTAGGTTAGGTTAGGTTAGGTTAGGTTAGGTTAGGTTAGGTTAGGTTAGGTTAGGTTAGGTTAGGTTAGGTTAGGTTAGGTTAGGTTAGGTTAGGTTAGGTTAGGTTAGGTTAGGTTAGGGTAGGTTAGGTTAGGTTAGGTTAGGTTAGGTTAGGTTAGGTTAGGTTAGGTTAGGTTAGGTTAGGTTAGGTTAGGTTAGGTTAGGTTAGGTTAGGTTAGGTTAGGTTAGGTTAGGTTAGGTTAGGTTAGGTTAGGTTAGGTTAGGTTAGGTTAGGTTAGGTTAGGTTAGGTTAGGTTAGGTTAGGTTAGGTTAGGTTAGGTTAGGTTAGGTTAGGTTAGGTTAGGTTAGGTTAGGTTAGGTTAGGTTAGGTTAGGTTAGGTTAGGTTAGGTTAGGTTAGGTTAGGTTAGGTTAGGTTAGGTTAGGTTAGGTTAGGTTAGGTTAGGTTAGGTTAGGTTAGGTTAGGTTAGGTTAGGTTAGGTTAGGTTAGGTTAGGTTAGGTTAGGTTAGGTTAGGTTAGGTTAGGTTAGGTTAGGTTAGGTTAGGTTAGGTTAGGTTAGGTTAGGTTAGGTTAGGTTAGGTTAGGTTAGGTTAGGTTAGGTTAGGTTAGGTTAGGTTAGGTTAGGTTAGGTTAGGTTAGGTTAGGTTAGGTTAGGTTAGGTTAGGTTAGGTTAGGTTAGGTTAGGTTAGGTTAGGTTAGGTTAGGTTAGGTTAGGTTAGGTTAGGTTAGGTTAGGTTAGGTTAGGTTAGGTTAGGTTAGGTTAGGTTAGGTTAGGTTAGGTTAGGTTAGGTTAGGTTAGGTTAGGTTAGGTTAGGTTAGGTTG
>NW_026712986.1:0-928 GCF_030625045.1 Achroia grisella | reverse complement strand
AACGGATGATCCGATTGTAATGCGGTTTTTTTTGTTTAAAAGGTATGTCAGTCGGGAGTGTTCTTAGCTATGTTTGGTGGAAATCGGTTCAGGTCTTCAAGGTCATCAGCTCGTTTGCTAGATGTGATAGGAATGTTACACGCTCAGTTTACTTGCAAGTATATGTGGGATCTGAAATTTGAAACACTAATGTCTTTTGGAACCACTGAGCTGGTCTGCTGTTAGGGCACGAAGGTAGGAGACGTAACCCTGAACTGCCTTTTAGTAAACCCATCGAGTTTGGGCTCGTTGAATTTGTCTTGACGAGTTCTCTTCATGTTTCTGATTGACGAGAACCTGATGCTGGAAATGGGATGTGGCGGATGAAACCCTGGAATGCCGGAATGAAACGGATAAACCGATTTATATTTTTGCTGAAAATCTAGAATGTCCAAAGGTTAATCTTTATTGTTTCTCAATCTGTGCAATTCTCCCAGAGCCAGTTTGTCATGAGGATTGTTAAACAGCTTCCTTTGGCCGAGATCGCATATAGCGACCCCATCTTAAGATAAAATAAATTAAATGAAAGAAGGAAAAATTAAGGAGCTCCTTTAAAAAGCATGAAATAAAATTAAATTATAAATTTAAAAAAACCCCCGACCCAAAAAAAGTACGCAATAATTATGACAAAAGGTTAAAAACGCTAAACCCTATAAAAAGCAAAAAATAACTTTTAACACTACGTAAACTAAATTTTGACGTGTCGGGGGACCGCTTTTTACCTTCATAAATACTTACATAAATCAAATGATACCTACCTAATTACAACATTCGTTTAAAAAAAAAAAAAACGTATCTAATCTAAAGTAATGAATTAGAGCGGTCCCCCGACACGACAAAATTTAGTTTACGTAGTGTTAAAAGTTATTTTTTGCTTTTTATAGGGTTT
>NW_026712985.1:0-82953 GCF_030625045.1 Achroia grisella | reverse complement strand
ACCTCAGTTCTAAATTAACGCAACTCACTCAGGTAACTCAAAATGGTTTTTATTTCGTAGTAGCGATTAATAGTGTCGAACAAATCGTGTTCAAAACCTCTGGTTGCTCGAGGTTAGCGGTGGCAGCTGAAGAGATGCGAACTGAACTGAGAGTGCCGAAAAGAGATATGACCATACCGTTCGAGTTTTTAACTTTTTTATCGATCGTTTGCAATATATTCAAGTTAATCAGATCAGACTTAAATGCTTCATTTACTATAAAATTATTCGTGTTTATTACTGTTCGACACACTAAAAACCTATAATTTTCTATACTAAGATAATAAAATCAATGTAAAAAATTGAAAAATATTTGGTGCAGGTATTTATAAATACATGATCTAAATATATTTTGAAATTTACTCATGTTAATTGTAATTATAGCTTCCTTGTTTGTGCTGTAACATCTTGAAAACAAAGAAGAAACTTCTCAAATCAAATTTACATTGTAACCTTGTTAGAAATTGCTTGTATTTATTTATTTTATATGTATACACATGGAATATTTTGTTTTTTTAAATACGACGAGAATATGTTTATCTTTTAGAAATCGCAATAAATAAATTATTAAAAATTACACACATTTTTAATAATATTATAATATAAATTGTAAATTATATTACGCTTTCTGTCCTGAAAAAGTCTGAACTCATTAAGTATATGACACAGTTTGCTAATAAGTCGTTTGTAAAAGATTTAAATGAATATTATACAGACATGGTATTTCAATCCACACGGCCTTGGTGGTCTAGCGGTTTAGTACAGCTGTACTCTCAATGGTCTGAGTTCGATATCTCGCACGGTGCAAATATTTGTCTTACGAGTATCCGAGTGTTTTCTATACATATTATGTATTTATTTAAAAAAAATCTATTTATATATAGTGGTCTAGTACCTATAATAAAAACTCTGCTTAACTTGGGACTAGATGGCCCTGTGTGGATTACTCAGCGTTAACTTATAAATGCAATATTTAATTTTGCTTTTATTCATTCTTGCATACAATAAAGAGCATGTATAATATAATATAATCATTACAGAATCGTAATGATCAATTTACTATAATTATTAGTCAATAATAAATTTTGATTTGTTATTAATAAATTGAAATCATTTTTATTTCTCGAATTGTGACCGGTGCGTTTTTAAGAGATGTGTTTAGTATTAAAACTATTAAATATGTACCTATACCTACTTTATTCAATAATACAGGATGTTAAATCTCTTGATTTTTTTTACCATTTTAACTTTACTAAGACGTCCCACGACTATGCAAAGTCGTTTAGGTGGTTATTACTTCGGCCAAGCAGCTTACTTTGTAAGCTACATTTATTTGTTTCAGACAACTTAATATTATTTATTTAATATTGGTCCATATTATATGTACCTTAAGGACTAACGTATATATCTTATATAAAATTTTTGTGTTACAGTTTTCGTTCCCATACTCCTCCGAAACGGCTTGACTGATTCTCATGAAATTTTGTGTGCGTATTGAGTAGGTCTGAGAATCGACCAACATCTATTTTTCATCCCCCTAAATGTTAGGGTAGTCCACCCCTAATTTTTTTTTTTTATTTTAAGGCAAAACAACGTTTGCCGTGACAGCCTAATTTCAGGGTGGGGCAGCAGTCTAAAACATTATGTATTTAGCAAACTATTTTTATAACTCAGCCCTATTTTTTTTATACAAAACGCACGTTACACCCTATAGCCCTGTATCGATGTTTTTGTTTTTTATTTATGGATGATAATGGAATAGTGCACCCGCCTGCGCTGACGGTTAACACTGGCGCGGCATTAGTGGAGAATGATAATATGAACAGGTAAGTTCAGTTCAGTCAGGTCAGTAAATTCTCGACACTCTCGACAGTCAGACAGTCTCATTATTGTATTTATATATTTTTTTAATTAGTTAAAGCCTTGTAGTGGAAATGAACTCAGTACATAAGTAAAACACATTACTATACTTTGATATATATATATATTTCAATAATTGAAAATTAACAGTAAAAATAAGATATTTAATAGAGAATCTCAAGAGTATTTTAACGGACTTGAAAATTCTTTAAACATGTCTTAATCTAAGGTTAAAATTATATCAATTTTGTTCAATTAAGATATTCTAATGCAAAGTATAATATATAAACAATGCATAGCGACGACAATAAACCAAATCAGTGTATTTTAGATATAATTTATGACATTTCGTCGCTTTAGAGCAGCTCTACTTGCAATGTTGACGGGTTTCATGTGTATGATTGATGACAAAATATATATGTATCTGATTATACAGATGGCGCTGTGTAAATTGTCTGATATTTTTAATTTACAGGATTTTATATATAAACACTAGCTTTCATCTGCGGCTTCGCTCGCATTGAATCCAAGTAGCGGAGATCATTTTAATTGATATATAACTTCATTACTGGCTGCTAGATGGCGCTGAAGCAAAATGTTGATATTTTGTTTATTATAAAAAACATTTTTTTTAATAAAAAGTTTCCTAAGTATCCTATATTCATTCTAACAGTTACATGATTGGTTCAGTAGTTTTTGCGTGAAAGCGTAACATCTACTTTCACAACAAATATTAGTAAGGAAATATCTTTATATATGGAACGGTGAGCCCGACTACACTAATGGTAAACGCAGAACATCAGTGGACGATGACAGAATAAGGGTGACATTAACTTTAGCCTATAGATTTGTGAATTCACCAGAAATCCACCACCCATTATGATGGTATCCCGAAGAAACCATGGGAAGCATGGCGATACATTTACTTCTGATTTACTGTTTAATTCCAAGGTTAAACTGGTAGATAACACTACTAACATTTCCGTATTTTGTATCAGAACTTACTTCCTTAATTAAGTTATTTAATTAAATAAAAACACTGTTTTGTTCAGTTGTATGCCGCATAGATAATATGGACGCGTGTACCATATTCTTGCCTTGTCTATCTGGACCTCATGATTTGGAGAATGCTTGAGCGACTTCATTAGCTAGTAATGAAGCGACCGCCATATTCTGACAGTTCGCTATGACTAGCGTAGACCCCGGTTCTATCTTCACAGACAGTAACACTAGGTCTTGAGATGATATCATTCTTCCTGCAAACCTGAAACATAATATTGTACTGTATTAATATCAGTATCCATAAGAGTGTCCAATAATTACGTACAAGCACGAATACGAAACTTGTTTGATGGAGAAGAACAGAGCTGGCCAAAGAGGCTCCTATGGCGTTGAGTCTGGCGTTGAGTCTACTCAACGGTGTAGTTAGTCGCTTTCCAGATCTAGACATATTTACTTGTAATTTGCTGGAGTTTCGTAGGATTGTATGAATGGCAGTAGATTATTTATGTATGTAGTATGTAAAATTAAGATTTGGTATAATTTTTCTTTTTTTTCCTTGTGTAATTAGTGTGTATGTATTAGTAATTTGTGTTTATAATTGTGTGTATTTGTATAGAAGCTCCTAAGATATTGAGAGACTGTAAAGCTCGCTTAGTGTGATGTAAATAAATAAATAAATAATTATTAGGTATATTAAACGCTAACAATGGTCTAGCATACCGCGTCACTTCGATGGTCGCGAATTTGGTTCTTCGCACGATACAAATATTGTTTATTTGTATCCGTTTGTGTTTTGTTGATGATGTTGTGATAGTGTTTTCTATGTATTTATTAACGTAAAACGCAGGAGTCTTAATAAAACTGTAGTGTTTACGACTACATAATATATAGGAAGTTGTTGACGTCCATACAGCGTTTAGCTATGACAGTTCCAACAGTATTAATTTAATTTCTGACCCTAATTCCGCACCCTCCTAGAGGGTGCAGGTTGGAACCTCTGAACAGTGCCCTTGCCCTGGCATCATATTAGATCATTGTTTGCGATTTAGCTGGAACTCTTCAGAGCATCTTTCTTAACTCTAATATAATACAAGGTACTAAATAAAATTACTTAGCCTAGCTTAGTAAGTTTACCTAGGTTAATAATAGGTGCCCTTTATTCTTACTAACGATAACTTACCTCCAGTAAGGGTAAGGGAATTGTTAATAACGGGAACTAGTAAACACCATTGCTAGCAATGTCCCATGTTAGTTTGACCTCTGTCATTCTTTCTGGAAATCATTGTAATAAATTCCTACTGAATTTGTCACGATGGGCTAACTGACCTGACCTCATGCTCATCTTATCATCCTCCACTGGTGCCCCGCCAGCGTAAACCGTTAGCGTAGGCAGATGCACCCTTTCATTATCATCCATAAAAAATTACCTCAACACATCCCCCGTGGTAGTGATAGCACCTACGTTTGCAGTTTCGAACACCCGTTTGGAAATCGCCTGTTCGTCTTCTAACTTTGCTGCTTTTCTTCTCACACTGCGAATTTATGAAATATTCTTATTTACTTAATAAATATAAATATATATAACATTCTCGTGTCACAATGTTAGTTGCCCGTAACGGCTTAATCAATTTTCATGCAATTTTTGTAAGTAGACTGGGTAGTGCTCAGAAAAGTTTGTTAACTATTTTCATACCCCCAAGTGATTAGGGGTGGCCCAGCACAAATTTCTTTATTACACATATAGAAAGAATAGATTATAAAATGCGGAAGGATTTGAGAAAACCTTTTTGCATTTGATAGCTACAATTTTTCCTCAAGTTTTTTTTACTATGATGATGACAATCTACCATATGGCCCATATGATGGTAAATGGAACGGGATTTCCATTTAATGTTAAACATAGACACCTATATAAGTAAACATAGTAAATAAATTGGCATTAAAAAAAAAAATTCAATTGAGTTTCTTGCCAGTTCTTAATTGAATCTGTATACTGGACGATACCGAAAAAAATATAGAATAGAATAGATAAATAAGGAGAAAAATTATAAAAATTTACGTTCAATAGCGGCTACAATGTCCTACATGAATAAATGACTTTTGAATTTGAATTGATTAGTTGGTCATGCACCGGATTTCCATTTAATGTTAAATATAGAGACCTATATAAGAAAACATAGTAAATAAACTGGCCTTTTTATTAAAATTAGAAATTCACTTTAGTTTTTTGCGAGTTCGTCTCATTTGAATCTGTATACTGAACTGGACGGTAGGATAATATGATTATAATACAAAACATTTGACGTTTATAAGCGGCTAAAATGTCCTACATAAATTATTTTTCAATTTGAATATATGAAATAAGTGACAAACCTCGGTCATGCCGCGCAGCCGTTGTTCGCTGGCCCATCGTTCGTCGGACATGTTCACGGCGCGGATAAGTTCGCCCACAGGCGGCCGTACCGCCACCGCCACTTCACCTGTACACATACAATTTTATATAATTCTCGAACCCAAAGTGAGGGGAGATGATTTTCCCCCGAGGGGAGCAAGGGGGAGGGGACTGTCAGCAATCGAGACTAATTATTAGGTCTGGGATACGTGATAAATAGATCAGGATGGGTTTATAAAAAAAATGAAAGGAAAGAACACTATAACAGGGATCCTAAACGCCTAAACATTCCGGACGGTCTAAATATTTTTCTACGTGTGGCCCACGCCCCATAGGGGGACAATTTGACTGTTAAGGGTTAATTCGAAAATAGACTAGACGATTTTCACCCTATCGCTCCGGTTCATTTAAATACAATGCTAGATTTTCATGCCAAATTTAATGAAACAAGCAATTTCTTAATTGTTTTATTAATAACATTGTGTTATAAAAATCTTTATTAGAATGATTTGGAATTTGGGTTACAATAACAATTGCCTAGCGATTTCTTCGTAAATGTAAGTTTCTTCATTTATGTTTCTAAAATTAACAAATAAATTTTATAATATTAAAAATTATGTGTAATACATATGTAACATACGTTAAGAGGTAACATGTAGACATACATTTGGACATTTATAATATAGTAGTTAGTACATACAACAATTGTTAGTTACCTAAGGAGCAGGCCATGGTGAACTCGATAGGCTGTATGGTGTCCGCGAAGTCGATCCCGAGTATGACGGTCGCGTTGGCGACTGGCTCCAGTACCGCTACGGGGGCGAAATCGTGGATAGCGCGTGAACCAGTCAGCGTCTGAATTTTATAAATAATAATAATAATAATAACTTGGTAAGTATGACATGTACCTCTAAACTTCGATCTGTAAAACCAATAGTTTTGTCACCCACAGGAATTATACCACAAAGTCTTAGGAAACATCTAGAAATGCTGCAAATTTCCTCCTTTACGGTAGAACTACAAAAAGCCGACATTATTAACTCATGCCGTATTGTAAGAAAATTTCTTTTGTCATTAACTTCATATAACTTTTAAAATCATCAACTCTTGGCTAAGGTCCGGGAGTAACTACAGGGGTACCTGAGGTACTGTTACAATTTGACAAACACAGTTCTTAAGAACAGTTCCGAAAACACCGTGTTAGTTATTGTATTAATATGACAATATTAATTTATTCATTCCTTTCCAAGTACTTGCGGTGTCGGCTAAGTCACAGGGAATGAAAAAGTTAGTCTCTTATTAATCTTCATCTAAGACGCGTTTTCTGCTTAAAATGGATTTTTTTTAAACTTTCTTACGACACACTCCGTATCAGTAACCTGGCTGCGGGGGGGGAGTGGAATGTTAGTAATTTGGACTAGTGATGCCATTGCTAGCAATGTACCATGTCAAGTTGATCTCCACACGGTTCCTCTTAGAAACCATCGTGATAAACCCTCATGCTCATTTTATCATCCTCTACGGGTGACCCGTCAGTGTATACTGTATACCGATAGCACAAACGAGTGCACCATTCATCATCCATAATAAAAGTACCCTGGCTATTACCGATCCTCACTTAACATTTAAATAATAGTTTTTCTTAAAATATCTTTCGACCCATTCCGTAACAGTACATTCGTAAGGTAAGGATGCCGGAGTCGTTACCTTCTTATTGATCCTGATGTTGGTGACGTCCCGCGGCGTGTGGTTGGTGAATCTGACCTCTACCGAGCACATCCGGTGCGAGTAGAGGTGCGGCGTGCGAGGCCACCGTCGGTGAGCCACGAGGCCGCCCCACGACACGAGTCCTACTAGCTCCTCTGCAGCGTACGGGGCCGACACGAACGACGGGCCCACGGGGGTGATCGCATTCTCTGTTGCTGTACATCCATACAAATCTGTTACAATTTTATAACTAATAATAATAAAAATAAGCATAAAAATCGGCAAAAACCGAGTTAATGAAACGATAACGATAATAATCTCAGGACAATTCACACAGCGCAATCTAGATCCAAGTTAAGCTAGTTAAAGCTTGTGTTATGGGTACTATATAAATGGATACTAGACAGATACATAGATATATTTAAAAATATCTAAGTATTTGTATCAGTTTTCTAGTATTCATAACACAAGCTCTGCTTACCGAGGGACTTAAAGGCCCTGTATTAATTTTCCAGGTTTATGTATTATTAATATTATGTATATTATACATAAAAGGCACCCAAACTAATATTAGTTCCAGCTAGTTTTATTATTTTTAATTTATATTATCATAATTTATTGTCTTGGAATCCTTTATCTTTTTATCCAGCTCGTTTCCATGCATTCAAAATAAGTTATTTGTACGAACGTAGAATAATTCTATTCAAAATAAGAAATCAGCAAAGTATCCCATCGCCTATGATGTTTTAGCCTACCTAGCTTCTAATTCCAATAAAAAAAAACAGTTACCGTCAGCTGTCCCCGCCGTGGGCGCGGTGAGTGGCGACAGCAGTCCTCCGCAGGTGGGCGTGATGGTCGGCAGCGCGCTGGCCGCCTCGTCCAGCTCCAGCAGCAGCTCCAGGTTCGACTTCTCGTTCTTCTGCTGTTCTCTCGCTGGAGCCCTCCTCGCCGGTGGTTCATCCTCCTGTACCCACCATTTTGTTTAATCGGAGATTACATTACGAGTCTGCTGTGACACATACGCCCAAATCGACGGCATAGCATAGCACCTCTGATAATCGGCAGTGTCCCGTACGAGGCCCGGGAGAAAATATACTACTTTCATCAAACCCACAATGAATTGTAATTAATGAATATATGCTCATGCGATCATTGTTCACTGCTCATCATCATATCATGCTCCGCCAAGGTATACCGTTAGCGCAGGCAGATGCACCATTCTAATATATACATATAACCAGGGGAATAGAATTGTTAGTAATGTGGATTAAAAACCCTTTTGATAATAATGTATTAAGTCAGGTTGACCACAATGCGGGTCCTCCTGGAAACCATCATGTTAAATTCCTGGTGAATTTGCCACAATGAGCTAACCGATCTGACTCAATTTATAATCCTGCACTGGTGCCTCGCTAGCGTATACCGTTAGCGCAGGCGGATGCACAATTCCAATATCATACATAAGAAAAAAGACAAGTGCCATCTAGTTTTAAGTTAAGCAAACTTAAGACTAGATGGCGCTATCTAGCGATATTATTATTATTAGAAATGATTCCAGTAATCGCCATTTTATTTATGATCTACGCTACGTTTACATTCAGCCGCTTCCCCTACCACTCGCACTGCCGGAAATATAGCCGGGCGACAACTGAGCGAGAGGGCTGAATGTAAAAACACGCTGCCAGTCTTTTGACTCGCGCACGAAAAACCGACAATCGAGGGAGCGCCGGGCAGCGCGAGTTGCAGCGCCAATGGCATGGGAAGTGTTTCCACTCTTGCGCTGCTCACTTCCCTGCCTACTCTGGCCGAGTGTAAATTGGGCATAAGAGATTTTACTCTCTCACTCTCTCTTTTTTCTTTTATTGTGTAATTGTTTTTGAGAATGTACAGTTTAAGATAATTAAATAGTAAATCACCTTAACTATAGACTACCTTGTCGTCGCTATGTTGTGAATCCCCGTCTCCGCTGTCCGCCTCGCTATCCGACTCGCTCTCACTGTCGCCCGACTCGCTTCCGCTCTCGCTTGAGCCCGACGACGACGACCTGCTCATAAATATGAATCTTCAGTACATTGAGGGGTTGCATGATAAAAAAAATATATATTAAATGTAGTATATTAAATTTTGTAAATGAGAAGGTGCGAGGTAACAGACAGTCTTAGTATATTATGCAAAGGAAACCAATTCAAATTCAGAAATCTTTTATTCAATTTAGCAGCTTAGAACATGAAATATTTTGTAATTAATATTTTTGCCTACCGTCCAATACAGTATATATTATAGATTCGATTCAAAACACGACTTGGTTTCTTTTTTTTTAAGACAGTTTATTTGCATTTTATGCTTATACAGACGTCTATGTGTAACATTAAATTAAACGAAATGTTCTCGTGCATGAACAACTATTGCTATGCCTGTTTGTAATTTAAGTAATCGTTTAATGAGTTTATATATATATATATATATATATATATATAGTACTTAAAATAAACATAAAAGTTGTGCCTACACTTACAATATTTCTGTCAGTGTTCTGCACATTCGAATCAGTTTACCTCTCCAGATAACATAAATTTAAGTTGAGGTATAAAGTCAGTCTACGTCCCGACTCCACGTCGAATGCGTATGTAACGCATTATTAATAAGCCTTGTAGCACTCTATCTAATAAATTTACTAATGTACAATAAATAGTACAATTATATCACCTGTATACTCACTACCTATAAACTACAATAAACAAATATATGTAGCGACACCTAATCACATCATATATGTAAGATCGGGTTTATTGATACCGGAAGATGGCTTTAAAGCCGGCTACCGCAAGGGAAACCCCATAGCGCCCGTGACTTGTGACACGGGTGTAAATTTAAGAAGCCCCTTTATAATTCATTAACACTCACCTTCACTACTTGCAGCTTCCCCCCAGGCCCAACTAAGACCGGGATAAATTCACCATTTCTAATACAATTCACTTTAGTATAGACGATGGCTTTGAAGCCGGCTACCGCAAGGGAAACCCCAAGTAGCGCCCGTGTCTTGTGTCACGGGTGTAAATTTAAGAGGCCCCTTTATAATGCATTAAACACTCACCTTCACTACTTGCAGCTGCTCTCCAGGCCCAACTAAGACCGGGATAAACCCATTTCTAATACAATTCACTTTAGTATCCAAAACACAACCGTCACGCTCTGCGCTCGTCGACTGAATGCCGCGGTTCATCCAACGAAAGAGGATTATTCAACTACCGACCTCCTTATTTATAGACCGAAGTCAGTGTAGTAGGGAGAGAAGCGGGGTTAATGGTTATCTTATGACAAACTTGGTTCGGTCTATAAATACTAGATGGCGCTATTTACAAAATAGATCATATTAGATATTGGATTATACACATAATCTTACATATATATCGCTATAGTGATGAAGATAACCACCGCGTTGCAATGTAAAGCTATAGAAGTACTGTTAAATGACGTAGTGGAGTAACTTGAAACAGTCATGCTCGCTATAAAGTTCAAACTTGTGGCGGCGTGGTGGGCCAGGTCGATGTGCTCCTTCAAATATGGTTGAGTGCAATTATGGCTGGCTCATCCGTCATACTCGTGAACGGATGCTGCTTGTGAGAACTGGTCTGTTCAGGTTGCGATCACTGCTTAGATTTTTTGTTTTTTTTCTTCAATAGCATATGCTGGTGGGCACTCTATTCCCCCAATTTTGAATTTAAATGAAATTGTATTATTGTAAATATGTACAACATTTAAAAAAACATCGAGCTGAGTTTCTTGTCAGATCTTCTCATCTCGAAATAATTCCGAACTGACGGTATATTTGACATATCATATGAGTCTGTAATAGACCTACATGAATAAAGATATTTTGAATTTTTGGATTTGATTTTGAAAAAAAAAAAACGGATGATATGAATAAAAAGAAAGCTCAGACATAACGACCGATATCCTTTCGGCCGTGATATCTGATCCCTATCAGTGGAAGAAGAAGACATAATACGCCGACCACAAATAATGGGATGAAGACGAGGCAACGACTAAGTACAATGTTCTGTTAAACTGTTTGAATGAGTGTTTGTTCTTGAACGTACCTGTAATTGTTGGTCTGTTTTTGCTTGTTCTGCACTGGTTTCTTATCTTCGTCGTTGCTTTCTTCTCTGAAATATTTTTTTTATGCGATTAGAATTACAAACTATCACGAATATCCTATTAATAATTAAAACTATAGATCAATACGCACAAACTTCTTTATCTATACTAAGATTATAAAGATGAAGAGTTTGTTTGTCTGTTTGTTTGAACACGGTAACCTTAGAATATTATTCAAATTTTGAGGGCTTTCGTTGCGTGCGCTGCGTAAACGAAGTCGCGAACAGTTTAAAGGTCTACTTATAAAGCCTCCTAATAAATATAAAATATATATTTTATGTGAATGGTACTAACTCATCAGAAGATTCTTCAGAGCTGCTGGATTCGGATGAAGATGATGCCGACCCTGAGGAACTGCTCTCCGGCTCCGAATAAAAGCTTTTATCTTTCTGTAAGAAAAAATATCTAATAAGATTATTTTTCTATAATAATAATTGAAGCCGATACAGTTAAGCGTGGAGTGGTGAAATATTCAGTAATGAAAATCGATAGAAGTGTACAGCTGTCCGTGTCGCTTGCGCATATATAGCGTGAGGATAGTGGACGCGTTCGCGTGCGGTGCGAGGGAAGTGATAACTGCTATAGGTGTCGCTATCTACGCACAAGCGGTGGGATCAATTTTATTACCAAATAAGTAGGTATACAGGTATGTAACATTAAGTTTTACAGATACACCCTACAAACGAACAATATATTTTACCAGTGGAGCATCAATTTATACATATATATAGTAAAAGGTAAGTATGGATTTATATATACATTATGGTTATTTCTATATGTTTTATGTGTTTTTATTTTTATTAATATTTTAGTTTTATTTTACAGGTCCGGTTAGCAGTCGCGAGGCACGTCGGCTACAATAATCATAATATTTTAGGGCAATCTACAAATCGCCATTTAGTCTCGAGCTAAGCAGGGCTCGTGTTATATGCTGCGGGGGGCCCCACGTCCCGCAGGGCCCCGTGCAGGGCGTGCGGTGTACCTGTGGGGCGGCGGGGGCGCGCGGGGCGGCGGCGGGCCCCGCGGGGGCCCCACGTCCCGCAGGGCCCCGTGCAGGGCGTGCGGTGTACCTGTGGGGCGGCGGGGGCGCGCGGGGCGGCGGCGGGCCCCACGTCCCGCAGGGCCCCGTGCAGGGCGTGCGGTGTACCTGTGGGGCGGCGGGGGCGCGCGGGGCGGCGGCGGGCCCCGCGGGGGGCCCCACGTCCCGCAGGGCCCCGTGCAGGGCGTGCGGTGTACCTGTGGGGCGGCGGGGGCGCGCGGGGCGGCGGCGGGCCCCACGTCCCGCAGGGCCCCGTGCAGGGCGTGCGGTGTACCTGTGGGGCGGCGGGGGCGCGCGGGGCGGCGGCGGGCCCCGCGGGGGGCCCCACGTCCCGCAGGGCCCCGTGCAGGGCGTGCGGGGGCGCGGGCGGGAGGGGCCGGTACCCGCTGGCGGCCGAGCCCGTGTACATCGACAGCGAGCCCACCGTGAACTGCTGCCGGTCTAAACACAGGTACGTAATCGATGTACAATCCAATATAGTACTTGTAAAGAAGAACACGATCTATCTGGCTAACTAATAGTAATATGCGACTACAGATTGCGCTCTAGTAGTTAATTTGTGATAGTGTTTGTAGTAACTGCTTTTATTACAGATACGTTATATCTAAACCGGTGGTTTAATTCTTGCTAAATTCGGAAGCAAAACAATTATTATAGTCCTTCGAGGCGGATACTACTAGAGTAATATTCCGACAACTAACGTGTTCTCATGAACGCGATGCCTTAAATAAAATATTTGGTATATACTTATATTATGATACTTAAGTACCCAATTACTATAATAGAATAAAGTTCCTTCTCTTATGTATAAACATATAGCGCATTAGTAGCGCATTCGCATGCGGTAACGATACGCCCTGGTGAGGCACCGAACAGTGGAGATATCATCTAAAAGTAACGACGGATTCTTCATCGAAACGAAGCTACCGGCTCACCTCTGAAGGTGCTGTGGACTTGCGGCTTGGGCTTGTCGGGGCAGAAGACTTGTGCGGCGCGCGCGGCGAGGTGTCCGCGGGGCTGCAGGAAGCGGCGCAGCAGGCGCGCGCGGTCGCGCACGTCGTAGCTGGCGTCGTACCGCGCCAGCGCCGCCACGTACCGGCACAGCGCGCCCGCCGCCGGCTGCGCCACGTGCAGCTTCACCGCCAGCGACAGCAGCTGCAGCTTCACCAGCTCCTCCTGCCGGGGACGACAGTCTACTTCAGTTACTTCAGTTAGTTACTTACAGTCATCGATCTGATTAGCTCACGGCTCCGCCGATCTCCTGCGCGTGGACCGGTGACGACCGGGAGGCGCCGTGCTCGGCCGCCAGCCGCACATTGTCGGTACCTGATCGGCGAAGGCGGAGGCGAGGTGCGCCAGCACGGCGGCGGCGCGGGGCCGGGAGGCGCCGTGCTCGGCCACCAGCCACACGGCCGCCGCGCGAGCCGCTCCTGCCAACCTGAAGCAAGCCACACACCTACTACTACTAGACTCTACTTTCTTAAATCCACATGCCACTATTTGCAAAATTCTCATGACAGTTTGCTGTAAATGGAAGGCTATAAAAAATAACAAACGAATTCACCAGAGGCAGACTGCGATGAGGTATCTGCAGGGGGTACCTCAGCCTAACCTATTTCGTCCACCGAGTAGCTCGCTTTGTGAGCTGCTTCGATTATAGACTGCAAACTGAGCAGTGACTTACACGTTAAAAGACTGATATCAACGGCAACGCATGAGTCACGGACATCGCATGATAATGTGGCCCGGAACCTTCTTTGCCTCTCCGATTACTTAAAAAATGTTATAAATATGAATTAGTTAAGGTGTACCTGTCGGCCCTTAGCAGTCGCGCGGCGCGTGCGACGGCAGCACGTGCGGAGCTGGCCCCGCCACCTACCACCCTCTTCACCACAACCACCGCCTCGCACACCACCCACTCTGCGTACACACCATTCACCATTTTACCTTGTTTTATTCGGCTCGAAGGACCAAAAAATGTAGGGGATTTATTCTTAGATAAAATGATGATATATGAGGTTGATTCAAACATACGTTCCGTTGTAAAGTAATAAAATCAGTACGTATCCATAAGCACTATTATTGATACATACTGATTTTATTACTTTTTAGACAAATGACACATAGTATAATATTTATATAAATGCAATGTATATAAACATATAGTATTGTACGGGTTTCCGTACATATATTAACTTAACTTAACCTTTATGTTACTGGCAGCTTGTCTATCATTCTTTTTATAAACTTTATATTTTTGATTTTTTTTATATGTCATTTTTGACTAGAATTGTTTTGTTACTTCTCGCTGTGAGCCCTTTTGGGAAGAATACACATTTTTACTAGTATTTGGTTTTTATTAAAAATAAGTAGTTGTGTTCCCGCTCCAGTAACACTTTATTTTAACAAATTAGGTAATTTATAATTAGTTATTTTGCTTGTTACTTTTGCTTACACATTTTCAGAAAAAAAGGTCTAATTTAAGCGGTAATCATCTAGTTAGGAGGACGAATCCTATAACTTAATCTATATTAGCTATATCAACTAAATTATAGGATTCGTCTTTGATTGCTTTCTTTGCTTTTCAAAACTTGTTATTTTGAGAAAGTCCTCATTGCTTAATAGGCCTATATTATTTTGTTTAATTAGTAGAATTTAATGAGTATTATTGTGTGAGACCACAAATATTCAGCGCGGAATTCAGCTACAGACTCCCAATTATAGACGTAAACATCGAAAAAATATTACATTTCAAATCTCATTTAACCAGGTTCATAAAGTCCCATTAACAGAGGTAATTCAATGAAAAAGTACTGGGACTTCATTGCAGCTCTCAATAATACCGGTTATTCACGTTCCACTTAACCAGGTTTTACTGTATTAATAAAAATCATCTTACCATCTTTGCTGGATAACAGATGCAGTAACCCATTGAGACAGGTCTCGGTTTCTGATTGAATCTGAACAGCTAAGCGCCCGATCGCCTGGATAGTTGCTCCGGCGAAAACCTTATCATTTGAAGACACGTAGGTCTGGAACTCCCTCAGTACCACTGGGGCACTGGCTTCCGTGGCCAGGTTGGTGAGGATCTCCAGTTTGAGTAGCTTGATGTGAGTAGGGTCGGAGGTACGAACGAAGAATGACTTCAGGAATGGTTCGAATAGTGACTGTTAAAGAATTATTCAATTTTAACGTTATATCAATTTATACGGCCTCTAGCGGTTAATATTCCAATTCAAACGGGGATCGATATTACGACGGCCTGACCCGAAGTTCGGACCCCTAGCGGTGCCTCAGACTAAAGTCGTATCCGTTAGGCGGGAGTTGGCTTTCAGCCGCTCCATAAGTCCTTCCGCGGGTTTGGAGTGCTATCTGCACTCGCCCCCTATCGTCCGGTGAAGCTGTAAAGGCCAGATGCGACCGACAGCATTAGAGTAGGTACTCCAAAAAAAAAACACAATGCTTTGTTTCTGTTGGTTGCGAGTTCGATTCCTCGCACGATGCAAACATTTGTATTTATATAACCTAATATATACTGAGAACATCCAAACCCATACACACAATTATACTCATAAGTATAAACGTTTGCACTTTACGAGTAATTGAACTAGCGACCATCGGAAGTACAGAGGTGTGATAATAGGGTAGACCCAAGGCCGTCACTGTATAAAGATAAGTATTATTTCTATAGGTAGGATGGTAGAGACATTAGGTAAAGCACTGAATGTGCATGGTGTATGTTGTACGATGTATGGTGTATGATTTTTTTGGACTACTCTAATGCTGTCGGCCGCAACTAGACTATACGGCTTCATCGGACAATAGGGACCGAGTGCAGATGGCACTCCAAACTCGCTAAATAACTCCTGCCCGATGGATACGACTTTAGTGCGAGGGCACCTCTAGGGTTCGAATCTCGGCACAGGCCGTCGTAATTTCGATCCTCGTCTTATTTGCTGTGTATGGCGCGTGGTGTATGATGTATGGTGAAGGGTGCATGATGTATATCGTATGTGGTACTGTGTCCGGTACCCGCTTGGAGAGCGTGAGCGCTGCGACGGATGTGAGCACGACGCTCTGCACCTCGGGCGGCGCGCGCAGCAGCCGGACCATCGCCTTCGCCACCGGAGACAACTCCTGGCCTGCGGGCACCACGCGGACTCTCACTAATGTCCACTACAGACCCTATAGCTAACTCCTGGCCTGCGGGCACCACGCGGACTCTCACTAATGTCCACTACAGACCCTATAGCTAACTCCTGGCCTGCGGGCACCACGCGGACTCTCACTAATGTCCACTACCGACCCTATAGCTAACTCCTGGCCTGCGGGCACCACGCGGACTCTCACTAATGTCCACTACCGACCCTATAGCTAACTCCTGGCCTGCGGGCACCACGCGGACTCTCACTAATGTCCACTACCGACCCTATAGCTAACTCCTGGCCTGCGGGCACCACGCGGACTCTCACTAATGTCCACTACCGACCCTATAGCTAACTCCTGGCCTGCGGGCACCACGCGGACTCTCACTAATGTCCACTACCGACCCTATAGCTAACTCCTGGCCTGCGGGCACCACGCGGACTCTCACTAATGTCGACTACAGACCCTATAGCTAACTCCTGGCCTGCGGGCACCACGCGGACTCTCACTAATGTCGACTACAGACCCTATAGCTAACTCCTGGCCTGCGGGCACCACGCGGACTCTCACTAATGTCCACTACAGACCCTATAGCTAACTCCTGGCCTGCGGGCACCACGCGGACTCTCACTAATGTCCACTACAGACCCTATAGCTAACTCCTGGCCTGCGGGCACCACGCGGACTCTCACTAATGTCCACTACAGACCCTATAGCTAACTCCTGGCCTGCGGGCACCACGCGGACTCTCACTAATGTCCACTACCGACCCTATAGCTAACTCCTGGCCTGCGGGCACCACGCGGACTCTCACTAATGTCCACTACAGACCCTATAGCTAACTCCTGGCCTGCGGGCACCACGCGGACTCTCACTAATGTCCACTACCGACCCTATAGCTAACTCCTGGCCTGCGGGCACCACGCGGACTCTCACTAATGTCCACTACCGACCCTATAGCTAACTCCTGGCCTGCGGGCACCACGCGGACTCTCACTAATGTCCACTACCGACCCTATAGCTAACTCCTGGCCTGCGGGCACCACGCGGACTCTCACTAATGTCCACTACCGACCCTATAGCTAACTCCTGGCCTGCGGGCACCACGCGGACTCTCCCTCAGGTCCAAGACAGCCCCTATAGCTAACTCCTGGCCTGCGGGCACCACTCGGACTCTCACTAATGTCCACTACCGACCCTATAGCTAACTCCTGGCCTGCGGGCACCACGCGGACTCTCACTAATGTCCACTACCGACCCTATAGCTAACTCCTGGCCTGCGGGCACCACGCGGACTCTCACTAATGTCGACTACAGACCCTATAGCTAACTCCTGGCCTGCGGGCACCACGCGGACTCTCACTAATGTCCACTACCGACCCTATAGCTAACTCCTGGCCTGCGGGCACCACGCGGACTCTCACTAATGTCCACTACCGACCCTATAGCTAACTCCTGGCCTGCGGGCACCACGCGGACTCTCACTAATGTCCACTACCGACCCTATAGCTAACTCCTGGCCTGCGGGCACCACACGGACTCTCACTAATGTCCACTACCGACCCTATAGCTAACTCCTGACTTGCGGGGAAGTGAACTCTTAGTAAAAACTAATACCTTCCTTTACACGACACGTTCTTTAACGCGCCATTAGGAGCGCGCGCGATTTAAATTTCTCGGTATATATTATTTCTTAGATTTTCGATACTTGACCAGATTTTTCATTCAGATCCTATGTGATTATATCCCACTCATACATAAAAGAAAATATCTTCTTTGGAAAGTTTACACCCTACTATAAGGAGATAAAAAAATCGCTCCTAAGAATATATATTCTTGTCCCTGACGGATCTAGGTAGCGAACTTTGGAAGAAAGAGCGAGCACAATAGATCTATTTAGGTCGCAGGGCTACAGGTTTAAGTACCTGACAATACCCTAAAACTCAATAGAATCCTGTATCCTACACATACATACACCTTGTATGTAAAAGATAAGATGTCTATATATTTATTTTATTTTATAAATTATCTGCTAAACTGATAGAGAAGGGTCCGGTTAAAAACCAGCGCCGCATAGGAGGATCCTGTCGGCACACGCTGAACCGGGACCTTTTGGTGCTTTTAATTAAGTATCATTTAAATGTATTTCTTTTATATAATTTGATTGGCAGCAATAAATGTTTCTTATTCTATGAATGAAACAAGGAAACTTCTGCGCTTCTAGAAGGAACTTGGCTGGCTACTCTAGTAGTTTGTACACGCACAACGGCCAAGATGAGAGGCTCATTGTGCAAAATGTAGTCCAACTTACATTTACATTTAAACATGCACTGACCTGGTCCGCAGTGGTACATGAGCTGCGCGACGGCCATCACAACTCCTGAGTTCCTGCTCTGCAGCAGCGGCTTGGCGGCGCGCAGCAGCAGCCGCAGGTCGGGCTCCACGCTGGCCGCCCTCGGTCTCCGCCCCCCCCTGGTCTCCCCGTCCCCGGCCTGCGCCTCCTCCCCCTCATCGCTCGACGACTCGTAGAACGGCTTCTCAGTCTCGCTATCGCTGTTGTATGACTGTAAGTGTGTAATTAGGTGTTATTAGCTGCTTTTACACGACACGTTCTTTCACGCGATCAGGAGCGATTTGCGCGGGAAAGCTAGTGCGCATAATCGTGAATGATTGCATATTACTTTATCTATTTTTTGTTCACTTTCGCGCGTGATAGTGCGTATGTTATATATCACTTCATATATTCCATAGATTTTATTTTCCAATGTCACGGTTAACTTTTATAAATAATCAATACCTCTATAATTATGTCTGGTCCATAGTTCTAAATCCGTCATTTGGCAATGATAGTTACTACAAAAAGGCACTGAAGCGAGCTTCACGATTGCAGTACGCGGAAATGCGCGAGCTTTAATTACATAATTACAAAAAGGCGAAGCGGGTTCTTGATTGAAGAACGCGAGATAGGGCGGGCCGGATCGTTACAAACAATTATACTCATGCATACTCTTGTTACTGGCTAATCTGATATGTAATTGAGCTTGTTGAAATCGCGCTGATAACGTGTTGTAGTAATAAGAAAAAAAAGACTAGGTAAACGGAGAAAATATATATTAATATATGGTGGTGACTATCGTCCCGACCTTTGACGGTAAGAAGATGAAGAGTTTTGACTAGTGCTTGAGGATTTTTGGGAATTAATTGTGGGTGTTCCTGATGGTGCAATATATAGTTGTGCTAGTATTATCCACGTCCCTGTTATAATTCTTCAAGAGGTATGTAATTTATGATAGAACGTGTTTAAACTTTACTATTTCTCCGTTTACCTAGTCTTTTTTTCTTATTACTACAACACATACAAACGTTTGCAGCGTTCGAGGAATATAACTCGCGACCATTGGAAGTATGGCAGTGTGCACCAATAGACCACCGAGGCCATTGTGGTTTTAGAAGTTACAATTTATAATGAATTTTACTTACGTCGGTGTTAGGGTCTGGGAAGCACGTCTTCGCGTACAACGTAAGCATATTGAGCAGGGCCAGTTGTCCCCACTCATCCACGTCTGCTAGTAACGAGCACAATTTCCTACAATAAAACAATTATTTTTTCAACACGCTTGTAAAGTGGATCTAATTTCTATAGTTTTTTATATATAAAGTAGCTCATATAACACGCGTACGTTATAAACGTAAACAGTGAAGTTATATTCCAAAACATGATAACATGATTTTTTATATAATAATCATTTTATTTCTTATGAATAATTAAAAAATATATATCATTCTACGCTCCTCCTCTATATAAACTACTAGCCATTCGCCCCGGTTTCGCCCGGGTGTATATGTATTATACATATAAAACTTCCTCTTAAATAACTCTATCTATTAAAAAAAACCGCTTCAAAATTCGTTGCGTAGTTATAAAAATTTAAACATACATAGGGACGGACAGACAGCGAAAATGGCTTTTTTTAATACTATGTAATGATAAGTATGTGAAATTTCATACTACTTAGCTCGCGCAATTTTCGTAAAAAGTTGTACAAAGTTTTTTTTAAAACATGAGTATTATATATAGATTAAGTTTTATTTTAAAAATTAATCTGTATTATTGTAAACAAGTATAATATTCATTTGAAAAGAATACAAGCTTAGTTTCTTGTCAGTTCTTCTCATCTGGAAATCATTCCGAACTGACGGTAGATTTGACATATCATGGGTCTGTAATAGACCTACATGAATAAAGATATTTTGAATTACCTGTAGCTCCTGTGTATGAGACTCATGCGGTCGCCGCACACTTCGTTGAAGGCCATCGCAGCGGAGCCTACAACGAGCGGTGCCTTATCAGATAACAGCTTGTCTATTATAGCCACCAGCTCTTCCTTCTGCTCAGGGTCAAGGCTGCAACAATATTTGTAATAGTGAGTTTCAGTGGTCTTGCAGTTTAACACATTTTTATTATGTTGAAATGTGACAGAAATGTTACCTGTAAAGTTTTGGTATGGCGTGAGCGGCAGTTTTCCTCACGTACGGACTCATGTCGCTGGCGGAGTCCCTGATGGCCAGCATCACAATCGGCACTATCATCGGCACACGGATGGAGGACAGCACGCGGAGGGCACTGGCACGGATCAGCTGATTTGGGTCCTGTTGAGAACGAAAGAGCGTCATAATTTAGATGCACTTAAATTAAAAAAATGTGTTTTTTTATGATATGGCATAAAGAATTGTATAGAATATAATAACATTTATTACATCACACATTACGATACAACAATGACGATACTAACAGCAGCATATGAATTATTATCTATACATATAAATAAAATTGGAGTGTCTGTTTGTAATATTGAAATAACCGTTTTTTACTACATACATATGAATATAAATACGGTACATACACCAAAATAACATTTTATACAATTTTTGTCTGTCTGTCTGTCTGTTTGTTCCGGCTAATCTCTGAAATGGCTGGACCGATTTTCACGGGACTTTTTTTGGCAGGCAGCTGATGTAATAAGGAATAAGTTAGGCTACTTTTATTTTAGAAAAATTCTTTCATTTCAGAAAAATAAATTTAAATTCCACGCGGATAAAGTCGCGGGAACAGCTAGTATAAAATAAACGAAATTAAAACAATGCATTAAATTGGTCTCATATTGGGTTACTTGAAAAAGAATAAGAAAATTAAATAAAATACAAATATATTAACCACCATTGTGCTCACCACTCACAATACGGAAAAATACGTAACATAACACTAATTTTGTAACCTGCACCAACATATTACCTCATTGTTAATACTTTTTTAAAGTCCTATATTTTAAAATGTCACTGTTGTTTTGATTTTTCTTCATAATTGATCCTTTCACAATATATGGAAGCAAATTATTTTCATTTAACCACAATTACGTAATGTTATTTACAATCGCCATAATAATCCACTGAGAAATCCGTAACTCTTCAATATGGTCCTTCGAGCCGGATAAATGTTTAATTTATATGGCAAAACAACATTTGCTGGGTCAGCTAGTTTTATTACAGAATTTATAGGTATACAGCTAGCTCAATTTCATATGAAGCCCCTGATCTGAAAAAAAAATGTAAAACACTCACTTTTAGTGCTCGTTGGAAAGTACTGATGGATAGGAGCGCCAGATCCTGTTGCTCTTCAGCATACCTCACCAGATAAACATACACCAATTTCTTCACTTCTATGTTCTTTGATACTACATTCTTCACTACTGCTGGAAATCTGGAATAATAATAATAATAATCTCAGGACAATTCACACAGTGCCATCTAGACCCAAGTTAAGCTAGCTAAAGCTTGTGTTATGGGTACTAGACAAATGACACAAATATAGAGATTTTCGTAAATAAATATACATATAATACATAGAAAACAGCCAGACCAATACAAACAATCATATTCATGAATACAAATGTTTGTGTGAGGAATCGATCCCGCGACATCTGAAGTA
The DNA here is from genome assembly GCF_030625045.1 of Achroia grisella. Taxonomy (NCBI): domain Eukaryota; kingdom Metazoa; phylum Arthropoda; class Insecta; order Lepidoptera; family Pyralidae; genus Achroia; species Achroia grisella. Next base: position 60,624 of record NW_026712985.1, on the reverse strand, counting down.
AGGCGATATGCTAAACTGCTAGACCATTGAGGCTGTCTATAATGAATCATTTATTATAGACAGCCTCGTATAAAAATAATATAATATAATATCTATAAAAATAAAACAATAACAGGCAGCTTTTTGGCAAGCTCTAAAAATAATAGTAATATTAGACCGATTCCAAAAGTTAATAATATAAACTACTACACATGTTTTTACTATATACATGAACAGTGCATGTTAATTAACTGTTGTTTAATACTGGTTGGTCTATATCGGACCGCAGTTACAGTTATGTGTTTCTGCCGGCCGGCCACCGTTTGTGTGCATTACAATCAGTCGCCAAAATACAACCGTGAAGACACAACATCTTTCATTTAAATTTAAGTACAAAATTTCCACTTCTCCCAAAGCAAACAGAAAGCAGCTTTAACACAATCAACAAATACCATTTATGCATTGTTGTTCCAGAATAGAAAATCCTTTGATTTAAATAAATTATTGAATTGTCATAGCTATTTTTTTAAACTAAGGCTAATTAGGAATGCTGTCTCATCACAAGAAGAATGAGCAAGAAACTTGTATGCTGCTCTTTCGTATTCATCACTGCAACTGTACATTTTATATATAAAATTCTCGTGTCAAAGTTTTCATTCCCATACTCGTCCGAAACGGCTTGACCGATTCTCATGAAATTTTGTGAGTGTATTGAGTAGGTCTGAGAATTGGCCAACATCTATTTTTCATCCCCCTAAATGTTAGGGGTAGTCAACCCCTAAATTTTTTCTTTATTTTAAGGCAAAACAATGTTTGCCGAGACAGCTAGTTTTAATATAAATATGTGAGATTTAGGTATCCACATAGATGTAGTTTGTCTTTGTCTTTTGTTTGTTGTGTACCTACCTAAACATTCTATATTGTTTGTCCCAAATGAACATTATAATAATATTTTATTTATATGCTTTTTGCCACTAACATAGTATAAAAAAAGTATGGCATAAAGCATAGACAAATGGATAATAATATATCTGATACTAACAAATCAGATGCATCTCTTCCTTTTGCTATCATTCCAATGATCCTTTTCATAGCCTCTAACTTTAAAGAGTCTTTAGATCCATCCAGCATCATTTTCAGATCATCATTCCTGTAAAATAATGAAACAAAATTTAATAAATCACACAGATTATAAAAAGGTGTTCTGTTATTATATCCACATAGTCATAATAATAATTATCTAGAACAGTTTATATAGCACCATCTAGTGCTAAACTAAGCAAAGCTTCTGTTATAGATACTGCACATCTCATTTAAATACTTTTTTTTTAAATCTCAGGATAATTCACACAGCACCATCTAGACCTGAGTTAAGCTGTCTAAAGCTTGTGTTACGGGTACTAGATAACTGATACAAGTACATAGATATTTTTTTCATAAATACATACATATTATACATAGAAAACACCCAGACCGATACAAACAATCATACTCATGAATACAAATGTTTGTACCGTGCGTTGAAGCGAACCCGCAACCATCGGACCTAAAGTGGTGTGCTAGACCGCTAGACCACCGAGGTTGTCATACTTAAACACACTCTTTTTGTAAATATATAATAAACATAGAAAACACCCAGACCAATACAAATAAACATACCCATGAATACAAATGTTCATACCAAGTGCCTTAGGCATATCATATTTTTTTATTACTATTCCTACCATAAAGTTCAGCTCATTCTCATTCTTTCATTCAACTGGCACATTTTTTTGTTATTTTATATTTATAAACATTTATAGTCATTAAAAAATAACATAGTTGTTAATAATCCCTTGTCCGAACATGGCAGATGACCCACGGGCTCAGTTAGTAGGAAAATAAAGCACAGAATTAATAGCTTTACAAATAAAATATATATTATATAATAATAGGTATAATTTAAAGTGATTTGTATTATTATAATCTTAAGTTTTCAATTCATACAGTTACTCATAATTAGCAATATTTATAATAATTCAAGACACTTAATTAATAAATAGCACTTTATTAATTTAGGTTTTTATACAAGAGTATTTTTTTTAATCATAAAAAATATTGCATTAAAAAACTAGCAAATAAAGCAGATGCTGGTATTTTTGTTAAAAACATTCTTAAAATTAGAAGGTCCTAGGTCCTGGGCATGATGCTAAATAATAAAAAAAAACTAGGTCCAGGGTACGCTGATAAACAATAAAAAAGAACTTTCTAATACCTATTAGCTAACATTCTTTTATTAGTTTAGCTAGCTATCTTCAGCTAAGTAATCTATTATACTACTGAAGCTGAATAAGAATAATTAGTTATCCATTATCGAGGAATTATGGGACTTTAAGACTAGACTAACAATAAATGATAATATTACTTTTTATAATCCGGCTGGAAGAAGGCACCCGAGGCAGGATCATTTGCGGGATATTCCACTTCACCTGTGACCACTGTGACATTATTATAGGATGATATGCTCGTCATTTTCACTGTACTTTGATTTAAAGCATTTAATTATTAACTATAGGTATTAATTTTAATAAAAACTACTGTTTGTAATATTTTGAGATTGCTCACTGAGTTTACTTGTTGACGATTTGACAGTTGACGTAGACTGAAGTTGACATTAGGATTTTTTTTATTAATATGTTTTACGGTTCTGGATACAAGTCATTACACATTTGTGTTGCCATCGCTTGTTTTTACTTTTTCTAGCAAACGTAGTAACTACCTACACAGTACTGGGCCTATTACCTTATTATGTACTTTAGAGAAAATGTAAACAAAACCAACAAACTCTAATGGGTTAGCCTTACTTCATACAGATGCAGGCTTGATTTTTCCTACGGTATATTTATATATCCCGTACTGGATGGTTGGTTTTCTATGTATATTATATAAGGATTTACAAAAAATGTATCTATGTATGTAATTAGCCATAACATAAGCTCCGTTAGCTTGGGAGTGGATTTATTATATAAAAAAGTATAAAGATACTATTCTTTCTTTGGTCAAATTAAATAAAAATACTAAACCGATTTTGAACATTCTATCATTTATCAAAAATTATCATCAACGAAAAACTACGCCCAGTAATTAGTCGGCGCCTTTATTTTTTTAATTACAATAATATTGTGAATTACTCACATAAGGAAGAAATTATTCTTAAATAATATTTATTATTACCGTAATTACTTACTGACATTCCTTGTTTTATATTATACTAAGCTCTAATGCCCTCCGGCTACTTTGACATACCAAGTTTCGTAACATGTATAAATTCTCCAGTTTATTTGATGGGGAAATTAATTCTTAGAGCGTAATACATATAGTATAGTGGTTCATTACCCTGACTTACATACAAAACATAGTAAGTAGAATTCTGGCTGTCAAAAAAAACATTTATGTACCTTATTTATATTTCTGACTGGCCAGTGTAGGGTAACAATATAAGTAACAATAATACTAAATATAAATTCAAATGACTGCGGTAGGTTTTCCATCTGCCCTATTGGATTCAAATATACCCAGTGGGGACGGAAGGGGATTGTCAGTAATGTTACAGATAAGAGAATATTGTAATGTGGACAACTAATACCATTGCTCACAATGTACCATGTCAGAGTGACTTCCACGAGGTTCCCCCTGGATCACCACCATCGTGATAAACTCCTGGTGAATTTACCACGATGTGCTAACTGACCTGACCTCATGCTCATCTTATCATCCACTACTAGTATCAAGCCAGCGTATACCGTTAGTGCAGGCGGGTGAACCATTTCATTATTCTCCATAAAAATATACCCAGGGAAATATGGATATGTGAAGTACAGCATCTACCATGATATTAATAAATGATTAGGTCTCTGATTACCCTCTTCGGGATAGCAGTCGTGATGGTATGGTATTAATAGCAAAGATATACACAAATAAAAAATATCAACTCCACGTCAATTTATTGTTACACCATTGTTTTTATGACAAATAATTCTGTGCCTCTTGTGGGAAAGGGCATAAGTAGAGTTATTTTTTAGGTTACAATAATAAGCAAAGGTTTCTCTTACAAGTAATGATATCTTTAACAAACGAACACACATAGCAAACGAGTAAATGACTGTAGTATATATAATACTACTCGCAATATTTTAAATTTTATTAGATAATATTTTTTCTTTCTCAAATGGAAATTATAAGTATGTTGTATACTTTTTTAAAAATTAATTTATCTCTCAAATAGAAATCTTAATATAAAATTTTGATAGGGTCCTAATTCTAAAGCAATAAATTAAAAAAAAAATTTCATTAGTATTTAAATTAAATGCATAGGTATTACGTATTTCATAAGAAAGATCACAAAAATTAACTCTTAACGATAATTATTGGAGTTTCTTAATTATGTATTTTACTATACATAAGAAAAGCTAAATATTTTTTTAAAGAAAAAAAATATTTTGCGTCTCTGGAAAAGCAGCAATTTGGAATTAAATCATGGGGCCGTATTATGAACTCTTATTCCCATTCAGTTTACGGCTTAAACTGAACTGCCTGGCGATTTCGTATTACGAACGCTATTAGCCAGCCCGTCAGCGGTCACGTGACAGGTGAACGTCTTCTGCCCGATAACTGACCGGCTATTTCGTATTATGAGCGTTTCATTTAACAGGAATTGGAGCGTATTGCTCCAATTCTTAATACAGAGAACAGCAAGAGTTGCAATTATTTATAAACAATAAAATAAGTAATCTATTGTTTTAATTTACATAAACAAATCTTTCTCAATAGAGGCACAGAATTTAACTTATATACATATTCAACATTTATATTTCATTGAGCAATTCACAGTAACATCGATGTAATTACAAAAATACAATCATAAATACAAATAATATTGTATTTTAATTCTATAATTTTAGTATTCTACAATAAGTACTTAATAATAGGCGTTTAGCAAAATAATCACAGTTCATGTATATATATGTATAACAATATATCTAATAGAACAAGTTATAGAGAGTTTCATTTCGATGTCACTGCCTACACATGGCACTAAGATTAGGGGTAGTGATTGGTACTGCTTTAGATGGTGTCCTAGATGATCTCGTAGCTAAATCATAGTTCACTTCCGATTTTTCGAGAGTAGTGATCAAGATGGCGCGGCGGCCAACGAACAGTGATTTGGATATAAATTGGATTGAATATACGGGTAGCTCGTGTACGGACAAGTCGTAGTTTCTAGCACTAGGCACAAGGCTAGTATATTCAAGTACGAGATTGTGGACTCCGATACAAAAACTGTCATTTTTAAGCTCGTAGCAGGTTTTGATGTACGAAAATGGGTTAAAATTTGACGGTGTACGAAGTTACTAAGCCAAATTGGCAACCATGACTGGGCGACGATTTTATATAGTGTTATACTATACTATTACAATATCATCCCCACCACTTCTGTTCTCATAGTGCCCCTGAATTTAGTGTATTGTGTAGGCGTTAAAAAGTGTTTATATTTTTAGTGAAAAATATAAATAAATATTTTTTTTAAATAATGCAACCACAGGTAATGTAATGATACAACTATGTATTTAAGGCCAACTACCAATGTACAGGTTTTTTCTTCTAATTTTAATATGTTAAGAATAGAATATTTATCGTATAATTTATGCATGGATGTCGGAATTCATATATTGATTACCAATTTGTTTATTTATTTAGTTAAAATTATAACTTAAACAAAGACACAACGATAAGATGAAAGTGGAATAAATGTAATAGGTAGAGTGGCCAAAAGAAGCCACTCTAAAAAAATTTATTTAAAAAAATTTTTTATTTTATTTTTTTGCGTAGAGGCCAAGGGAGCATGGGGTAAACTTCCAAGTAGTCGATTACCGCAGTCCATGAGCACATATACCTAAGAACAGAAGGTCTATAAGATATCATTGTTAAATGTGAAATTATATTCATTGATCCAGATAAGAACATATTGAAAATATAATAAACAAGTAGTAAAATTCGAACGAACAATATTTTCATAAAAAATATGGGATCATAGCGTTACCTACCTAAGCTGCATATATCTACATATTATTATGTTACATATAAGTGTCCATAAACTTAAAGGCAATAAGATACATATAGCAAGTGGTTTAAGCACTTACCATTCTATTTTATAAAGACTACAAAACGTCATTTAGCTATTCAACTATTGTTTTTTATTGTTCTAGACATTTTCTTAATGTTAACAGAGTCGATAATACACTATTACAGTTAAGATGGGTTTGTTGGTTGAAGGTTTCCATTCTTCATAATAATATATGTATCGTAAATATAAAATTCGATTTAATCTATCAGACAATAAAGGGTCATCCACACTTGTCAGTGTCTAAACGTGAATATTAATAAAGCACTGTAACATGCTATCTATTTATTGTCAGACTACATAAATTTAAAATACGTACATGTCGAGAAAGTTAAAATTTTTAGATTTGGAAAAGTTTAGTTTTAATGTATTGAATTAAATTAAACACAATACAAAATTAATTAAATTACACAACAAAAAAATAACTGACATGACAATGAGCAATTAGAATGGTATCCAATCGTACTCGGCCCAAAGGCAACGCTTGCAGCATTGAATTTAATAATTATAATTTCCGAAATATCGCGATCTTATACAGTTTATATATAATTTTATTAACGTCTGACCACTTTTTGTGCGGTTTACACAAACTTTTTTAAGTAAATTCACAGGCTAAGTAAAAAGCTAACGTTTTGACAGCTAACAGTTGAAAGAAAGTCCAATAATTGGCTGCTCCGCAAATGAGAGGTTATACATAGTATTTATATTCTAAAATGGGTATCGCACGGATTCCAACGTGTCCGCACGGATAAGTGTGGATAGCGCTTAATTCACAACACATCACTAAGTCATATCACAATCCGGGCAGCGCTCGGCAGCATGGTCCCGGCGCCGGTCCGGTCCCCGGCGGTCGACCGGCGCGTGTGCGGCCACTCCACACTACACTACATAAGGGTGGGCGCGGACGAGGTCCTGTCGCGGTAATACTCGTGCAGCACGCGGCATCGCTCGTGGCGCGCGCACACCAGCCGCGGTGGCGGCCGTCAGGCCGGCGCTCGTGGACGTGGCTCGGGCCGGTCCGGGACTGCGGTTAGTGATGTCTCTGCGAACCGGACGCCCAGTCTTGTCCGGACTCTACCATTCTGAAATGGAAGGGATTGTTAAACTCAATTCTAGCAATGTACCATGTCAGATATCACGAGGTTCCCCTGGAAACCATCATGATGGTAATTTGCAAGAAAACAATAGCCTATATTCTTTTCTGAAGTATACTCTATATTACTATAAAGTTTTATCAAAATCCATTAAGCAGTTTTTGCGTGAAAGAGTTCCATCTCTATCTATCCATCCATACTCACAAACTTTCAGATTTATTGTATTAGTATATCCAGGCCCGGTTGTATTAATATATGTTTTAAAATATATTTTTGAAACTACATTACAGCGACGTCGGGATTTCAGCGGGCCAGAGACAAAACAACCGTTAAACACTTAAGATTATAACGCCAATAGTTGCTTACGCAGAAGTGCAGAAAACATGGAAAAAAATACATTAATAAAAAACTAGCCAAGAATTTCTGATTTTAATTACACAACCAAGATCCTCATCTCACAAAAATGTGCAAACAAATAAGATAATGTATGTTATTGAGATAAATACCTTCGATGGCTTCACTAGCGGGGTCTCTAAATTGGCATTCTTCTTTGTCGAACTTGATCCAGAGTTACCTGAAAACATCATCATTTTTTAAGAAAGACTTGATTAGAGTCGCGGTTTCAATCCATAATACAATTTATACACAGTACATTGCTGGTAATAGTGGCTCCAGTATTCAGTCCCACAAAACAAAGCATACGACTCGACGACCCATATGTGCCCGGCGAAGAATGTCTAAGAACAGACTAGGCAGAGAAGAGAGAAAGAGAGAGAGAGAGGGGCCACTACACATCTTATGTGACCCACTTATGCATGAACGAAATATCTCCTTTGGAAAGTAGCATATCCTCAGCAGATAAAAACTATCGCTCCTAAAAATATCACTCAATTCTTGTCCCTGACGAGTCTAGGTAGCGAACTCTGATAAAGGACGAGCACAATAGATCTATGCAGGTCGCAGTACTACAGGTCTGATTATGGCCCTAACCTCCAATAAAAATTCCCCCTACATTCTATTCATATAATACAACATATTCATAACATAAATACATCATAATAATTGTAGTACACGAAAAAGCTTTTTAGGCACAAAATCAAGAGATTTATATTAAAGATGGCCTGTGAAGAGAGTATATAACCTAATTATATTCAGTGTAATTAGCTATTTATACAGGATTACATTAAATTGGTAGAAGTAAGTCGTATATATTACTAATAAATATTTCAGTATGAATAAATTGGGAGTACTTGGGAGGCACCTAAAGTTCGCACTTCACACACAGACACAGTTACCTAGAAATAATAATAGCTAGTAAGACAAATCCAATATTGTTTTCTAAGCACTACTGTGTCTAAAATAACGAATATTATTTAGGTAATATTTGAATTACGTTTAGGTTATACGAATTACGTTCAAATGTATATATATATATAAATAATATGTAATAATACAGTGTTATACAACTTGAAGTATAATAATTAAAATAGATATAAAAATATTATTACATATGATACCGACTTAATACATTTTTTTATTGAAAGTAAGTAACTCTAAATTATTCATTATAACATTAGCTATCTACGAGTGAAACTCCCATCAAAATCCGTCCAGCCGTTTCAAAGATGAGCAAGAACAAAAAGACAGTCAAAAATTAATCAAATTTTGTTGTAAGTACCGAATATGCTATAGGACACAATTAACTATTAATAATAATTGCATTTAATAAGGACTAGTAAGACAAATCCAATATTGTGTACCAAGCACTGCCGTGTCTAAACTGTGTCACCCCACCTTACATTTTCCTATTGTCATTTAGTATATAAGATCAATATTTTTATGTACATACTGCCAGTCTTTTATCATCTTTAATATACATCGTCTTAACCAACAGCATTGTATCTCATATGTAAATGTCAATCTGTAAAATTGTTTAATAATTTACCAATACATCTAAAAACTGTATATAGTTTCACATTGTTTAACACCAGATTGAGGTCATATTTATTGAATAATGTTACTATTCTGTAGATGACTATTATAATGATGGACATAGACTTATGAGGACCTACTGCACTATGCTAGCTGACATACCTAGATTTAATAATTAAGTTGCTATTATGTTGTTGACAAAAATTTACTGTAATGTTGCAATTATGTTATCCTACACAATTTGTATTGTTTTGGATGAATAAATAAATAAATAAATGTATCATTCACTCGCAACAGGCTTCGTAGGCGTTGGCCTTCAGCCGCTCCATAAGTCCTTCCGCAGATTTGGAGTGCCGTCTCCACTCGTCCCCTATCGTCCGGTGAAGCTGTAAAGGCCAGCTACGGCCGACAGCATTATAGTAATCCTAAAAAAAAAGTGAAGCCTATTCGCGCGTGAAAGAAAGTCCATGTAGAGGTAGATACTGAGAAGTTAAATGCGAAAAATAGAGTCTAACATGCAATAAAATAGAAACAATTATTGCTGTATATGAACTAACCAATGGTATCCGACGCAGCAGTCGACCTGCAGCAAGTATTCTTCAGTAGCCTCCTGAAAGCACCGCGAAGGTCCAGCGTGTAAGATCCATAGACTAACGGGTTCATGCATGAGTTAGAAACTGCCATCGCGAACAGTAAATCTTGAACACGCGGTGATACGCGACTTGCTGACTCACGGTCTATCATATACCTGTTGAAGATGATAAATAAATTATGCTATTCATCAATAGATTTTTTTTTATAGCACAGGGGACAGACGAGCATGCGGCTCACCTGATGGTAAGTGATTACCGCCGCCCATGAGCAACACCAGGTGAATTGCAAGTACGTTGTCGGCCTTTTAAAAAGGAATAAGCTCTTTTCTTGAAGGTTACAATATCGTATCGGTTCGGAAATACCATTGCTGGAAGGTGATTCCACAATGTGGTTGTGCGAGGCAAAAAGTTTCTAGAAAACCGTACTGTGGAAGACCGCCATTCATCCAGATGATCAGGATGAATTGTTTTAAATCATAAAAAAAAAGTAAACATGAAGAATCTATACTTTATTGCACTTGTAACACAAAATAATTACGATTATTAAACAAAAATGTGCGCAAGGGTGGGTTTAACTCTGAAAGAGATCTCTTCCAGTCAACAGCCAACTACCACCTATGTCAGGACGCTCTGACAGAGTTGGTAGTTGGCGGGCCATTAGGCTAGCTAGAGTTTGTGTTATGAGTACTAGACAACTGATAGAAATACATATATTTATGCGCATTTTTATAAATACATACATATTATACGTAAAATATACTCAGATAAATACCAACAATCATACTCATGAATACAAATGTTTGTACCGTGCGAAGAATCAAACCCGCTACCATCGCTAGTAAAGTGGCGATATATACAAAGATATTAATATAGTAACGCAGTGGTTATCTCCTCACCACTGTAGCGTTATATATGTATGATAAAATGAGGTGTCGCTATATAATATATTTGTATATTGTAGTATCTAGGTAGTGAGTATACAAGTGAAATAATTGTACTATTTATTGTACATTAGTAAGTTTATTTGGTAGTGTGCTACATTGCATATTTGTAATACGTACATTCGACGCGGAGTAGGGTCGTAGACTGACTTTACACTGAACTTAAATTTATTTAATGTGGAGACGTAAACTAATAGAAGGGTCTCAAGTGTTGATAGAAATATTACAAGTGTAGGCACAATAATATCGCCTTCGAGTATCTTTGCACTCTTTAAGTTTGGCAGGTAGAGAATGCTATTAGCATTAAGCCCGACTATAGTATAAAATTTCAATAAATAAATAAATAAAATAACAGTAATATTTAATAATATTCTTACCACATGGCCATAGTGGCGTATGGTAGCCAGCAGAGTGCGAAAACAGCAACAATGGTGACCGTCATACGCAGCGTCCGCCGCCGGGCGCGCTCCAACACTCTCCGCCCTGAACGGCGCAGGCGCACGTGACTTATGCCGTTCCGATGAACGCATTTTTCTGAAAGAAATATCTTAATCATATTATTACTTTTTAACCTTTCGTGTTTAGCATGAATAATAATATGTCAGGACTTCTATTCCCGAGCTAAGTAGAGCTTTTGTTCTGGGTACTAGAATTCTGAATCAAATTAAAGAATAATAATTCATAAGCAATGTCATTCAAATACTTTCTACTAGACAGCCATTACATTCGTATCCATCCATACAGTTATACGCATTTGCATATATTCTATAAGTTAACCAAACTGCACATGAAGCAATGAATCTTGTATTCAACAAAATAGTTTATCTATATAACTCGGCTTCGCTCGCGATAATTTATCCATTTAGGGGTGGAATTTAGCAAAATCCTTTCTTAGGGAATGCCTACGTCATAGTAGCTTTATGCATGCAAAGTCTCAACCCGATCGGTTTAAAATTGACAAAGTTTCATATAAACTTTCATCCCCTATTTTATCCCTTTGGGGGTAGAATTAATCAAAATCCTTTCTTAGCGGATGCCTACGTCATAACATCTACTTGTATGCCAAATTTCAGCCCGATCCGTCCAGTGGTTTGGGCTGTGCATTGATAGATCACTACGTCAGTCACCTTTGAGTTATATATATTTAGACAAGCTCCAGATGTCATCCTAGACATATATTAAGTAGTGGAACCTCTAAATTAAAAATGCCTGTACCATGAGGCTTTGAGAAGAAATATGTAGTTTCTTAAACTAGTTCTTCGTCGACGGTAAACGTAACAATTACATCTTCATGTAACAACTACATATTCATGTAGTTGTTACGTCAACGGCGATCGGGTCAGACCACCCAACACGTGATGCAAGAAGGTGGTACCAGGAAAAATCCTGCTTTGAGTACTCCAAATCGTGACACTGTTACAGTGTAGATTTCACGTACCATAAGAGTCTATATGAGTGGAGATCGCGAATTGGCAAACATAGTGTAGGACACCCCGCAGATGGGTGGGGCGACGACATTGAGGGTTGCAGGTAGTAATTGGAAGAGAATGGCTGAAGATCGTGCCCAGTGGCACGCCTTAGGAGAGGCCTATGTCCAGCAGTGGACTGCAGTGGGCTGATGATGACTATGAAGAGTTTGTAATAGACCTACATGAATAAAGATATTTTGATTTGATTAACTCACCATCAAGTTCTTTACTGCTGCGGTGTATCTCGCAGAATATGCAGACGTAACAGACTGTGATGACCACGAGAGGCACGAAGTACATCGCGCAGATGCAGAACACGTTGTAAGCCACCTCCTGATGGTAGCTGCTGAACGCATCAAACGACACGCACTGCTCAAACCCCGCCACTCTTGGATGCCTCTTCACTCTGAATACTATGCTCTGTTGGAGGAGATAATATCATTGTTACTTTACCTCAGTAGATTAGCGGTTTAGCTAGCTTAATGTTTTACTACCGATGTTTGCGGGTTCGATTCCTCGCACGTTGCAAACAATTGTATTCGTAAGTATCATTGTTCGTATCAGTCTGAGTATTTTCTACGTATATTATGTTTAAGTATAAAAAATATATTTATATCAGTTATTTAGTATACTGCTTCGGTGGTCTAGATATTTAGCACACCGCCGGATAACCAATGTTTCGTTCCTATTTATTATATCTATGTAAATAAATAGCGTTGTTGGTTGATGTTTTAGATTTTCAGTCAGTGAAGGTTTTCTAGGATCAATAATAGCTCATCAAAAGCTGTATTAAAATATATTGTACATAATTAGAAGTTTGTTGATCTATCTAGTGGTCTGTAGTGTATAATAATCATGATAAACCTATCTAACAGCGCCATTTAATACCTAAACTAACTTATCTGTTGTTAAATTTTAAACAGTAATATACATACTACTTTTAAAAAAGTTTGAAATACATTGGTACTTAAATATATCTATATATCTTTTATATATCTGATTTTCATAGATAGACATCAATATAAATATCCATTGTAAATAAACTGGATTAAAAAAAAACTCAACTGAGTTTCTTGCCAATTCTTCTCAACACAAATACTGAACTGGACGGTAAGGAAAAAAATAAAATGATAACGTAAAAATTTGACGTTCATAAGCGGCTAATATGTCCTACATGAATAAATTATTTTTGATTTGTATTTTGGACAATATATTTTGTATGTTTAGTCTTAATTATTTATGATATTTTAATAATATATTTTTCTTCTTCTTTCTTTCTTCTAAATTGGTATTTGCACATTTTAATCTACTCAACACTTTCTATGCCACACAGTATTGGGTTGACTGGAAGAGATCACCTTTAGAGATAAGTCCTCCTTTGTTAACATTATTTCTAATGAACATACCGAAATAGTGTATTTAAGTTCAATATAGAATATACAAAATATGTTTTTGTTTTTACATTGTCTGCAGAAATACGAATGGTTAAACAGTTTTAAATTTAGCGATGTTATTTAATTATATAAAAATGGAATACAAAAAACTAAAATTAAACTGAAAATAACTTGTACGAAGAATTTATGATTTGCAATGGAGGCGAAGTCGTTCTCATTATAAAAACAATGTTAAACGAGATTGTTTTGTTGGATCAAAACCATTTGTTCGTTATTTTTTTTTGTTTGTTTTCATAAAACACAAAATACTAGAAAGTAAAGAATGGTAGATACAATAGGTTCCATGATTTCTGAGAAATATTTTTAGTACATCTTTTTATCGTTTTATTATTTGTAATTAATGGTTTCATAAAAAGAATATGATTTATTCTGAGAGATTGTGGGACTGCTCTCTATTGCTATTCATAAACTGTGATTTTTTATCAACTTATTTTTATAACGGCTGTGTAGTCCAGAAACCTTTGCCTGTCTGTGTGGTAATATTGAAAAAACAATGAATTTTTTTTTATTCACAAGTCAAATAAACCAATCATAATCAAAATATCTTTATTCATGTATCACTTTATTACAGATTCTTATGATATGTCAAATATATCGTTAGTTCGGAATGCTTTCAAGGTGAGAAGAACTGACAAGAAACTCAGTTCGTATTCTTTTTAAATAGAAATAGAAATAATCTTTATTCAAATAAACTCATTACAAGCACTTTTGAATCGTCATATTATGATTCTACCACTCATTCGGAATTCAGATTCATCACAAGAAGAATGAGTAAGAAACTTGTGAGTTGCTCTTTTTAATAGATGTTTTTTTATATAAATAATTACAGTATAACAAGTAAGAGGCATGCGATAATCAACATACAAAATCGCTACGCATTCATTAGTATAATCAGATAATATTGTAAGTGCTATGGATTTAAAGTTTTTCAATAAAAACGTTATTATCGTTAACGAATTCGTCAATTTTATAGTAAGCTAAAATATGGTTGTATATGTTTACAATAGTACTATGTTTATAGACTAGACAACAAAAGTGTTATTTATTTAAAAACAGAATAATAAAATATAGATAAGTAGTATCAGTGATTTTTTTAAATTACTCAGTATATACTTACCATTACATAGTATAAAACAAAGTCGCTGTCGCTGTCTGTCCGTCCCTATGTATGCTTAAATCTTTAAAACTACGCAACGGATTTTGAAGCGGTTTTTTTAGTATATAGTGATACAAGAGGTAGGTTTATATATATAATACATGTATACAGTAGCTAGTTAGAACATAAATTATAGAACAATACTATTGTATAATGTTAAAAATAGAAATATACGCTTATATAATTTGATATCTTGTAAAAATACCTAAATTCTTACCTACTCTTATTTATTTCTGTCCCGTTCAATCACAACTTCCTTTAATCCAAATGCTTCAATAGACTGTGATTGAATTGTTGATTGGTTTTTTTATTTCAATTGTCTCCTAACACACAATAAAGACCTGTCTGTCACACTGTCCAGTTTCCTACTTATTTTTACCGCCGTCTTTCATTTTGGCCGCTTGCAATTATGAGTTATGAATAAATTTAAATGTATATTTAATAATCAACTTTAGTTTTGTTTTTTCATTCAATATTTAAAAGAAATTGTATGGTACTTGCATGACTTTTAAGATACATTTTGTGTTTAGGAGGACACCAGTGTCTGAGATACAAATTTGGGCTAGAAACGTCGCTATGGACTTGGTGTTTATATTCATATGCAGGTAATAAAAAACGGGTATTTCAATATTACAAACAGATACTTCAATTTTATTTATATTATATTATATATTATTATTATATTATATATATATAGATGTATAGATAATGGATAAACTAGCGTGAAGGGAATTGTTAGTAATGTGGAGAAATGACCCCATTACTAGCACTGTACCATGACAGGTTGACCTTCACGAAGTTTCCCCTGGAATCAGTTTTCACTGGAAACCGTCGCGAAGTCGTGATAAATTAGCTGTTAACATAGATGGGTGCACCATTCCATTATCATCCATTTATAAAAATAGAAACACGGTTTTTGTGTGATTTTATGTATTTTAATATATTTAGCATTGAGTTGTTGAATACCCTTTTATATTACAAACAGCAGACCTTTATGTTAAGGTCTGCTGTTTGTAATATAAAAGGGTTCTAATATAATAATGTGTATTTTTTTTAATATATTTAGCATTGAGTTGTTGAATACCCTTTTATATTACAAACAACAGACCTTTATGTTAAGGTCTGCTGTTTGTAATATAAAAGGGTTCTAATATAATAATGTGTATATTTTTAAATATATTTAGCATTGAGTTGTTGAATACCCTTTTATATTACAAACAACAGACCTTTATGTTAAGGTCTGCTGTTTGTAATATAAAAGGGTTCTAATATAATAATGTGTATTTTTTTTAATATATTTAGCATTGAGTTGTTGAATACCCTTTTATATTACAAACAGCAGACCTTAACATAAGGTTCTTGAATAAAATAATATTGCGACTATAAATTGAGATGTAAGCTATCGTATCTTTCAAGTTGGATCAAATTGCACACAAAATGCAAATAAATTTGCAATCGGTTTAGTAGTTTAGGAGTCCATTGCGGACAAACAACGGGACACGTAATTTTTATATATAAAGACTAGCGACCCGCCCCGGGTCGCGCGGGTGTATTATAAATTTTTGAATTTCTCGGCTTATTATATTCTATAACACGCATGTATTAATAAATAAATAACCCTGGACAATTAACACAAAGACATCTAGTTCCACGGTAAGTAGAGATTGTATTAATTATTTATATCAGTTAGATATTTTTTTCTAAATACATACATAATATACATAGCAAAACACATACACTGTTACACTACATACACTGATACAAACAATCATACTCATGAATACAAATGTTTGCACCGAGCGAGGAATCGAACCCACTACCATCAGAAGTAAAGCAGTGTGCTAAACCGCCAGACCACCGAAGACGTCAAATATATTATTAAGTAAACCTTCAAATGTATTGTACATATAAACCTTCCTCTTGAATCACTCTATCTATTGCAGAAAACTGCATTAAAATCCGTTGCGTAATTTAAAAGATATTTATAAGCGTACAGACAGTGACGGCGAGTTTATTTGTACTAGCTGTTCCCGCGACTTCGTCCGCGTGGAATTTAACTTTATTTTTCTAAAATAAAAGAATATTAATAAAATAAAAGTAGCCTAAGTTACTCCTTATTACATCAGCTACCTGCCAATAAAAGTCCCGTCAAAATCGGTCTAGCCATTTCAGAGATTAGCCGGAACAAACAGACAGACAGACAGACAAAAATTGTAAAAAATGATATTTTGGTGTATGTACCGTATTTATATTCATATGCATGTAGTAAACAACGGTTATTTCAATATTACAAACAGACACTCCAATTTTATTTATATGTATAGACTATGTAAAGATACAAAAGAGAATAAAACAAAACCTTTGTGGAACAAAGGACAGTGAATTTAAAAAATAAACTATTGCATTTAGTATTTTCCCGCCCAACACTACAGATTATTAAAATCTCAGGGTTGACAGCTGTAAAAATTCTCAATTGTTACAAATGAAAATCGATAAGTACTGAGTTTTTATTTGAACTATTTGAGAGTTGTAGTTTTTTTTTCAATGTCAATAGAAGTATTATTACGATTATTCGACGGCCTCGGTGGTTTAGTGGTTTAACACACTTACTTCCGATGGTCGCGGGTTTGATTCCTCGCACGGCACAAACATTTATATTCAGGAGTATGATTGTTTATATCGGTCTAGGTAAACGAAAAAAAATCTATATATTTGTATCAGTTATCTAGTACCCATAACACAAGCTTTAGTTAACTTGGGACTAGATGGCGCTATGTGACATGTCCTGAGATTATTATTATTACTATTATTATAAAAAAAAACTTATATAGTGTACCCCACATGATGTACGCACATAAGTTATTCACACTTCTTACATGACGACGCGTTCGTGGAGCTGTCCTAATTTTTTTCATTCCTGACCTATTTTTTTTTAGCTGTCTTCGATTGTCGGTGATCACTTCCCATCAGGTGGGCCGTCAAACTGTTTGAATATCCAGTTACATAAAAAACAACCAGCTACATGGCAATATAATTCAGTTACGTAAAAAAAAATGCTATTATTTTACCTGTGGTAAACTACATGCCAACGCAACTGCCCATGCGCAGTACAGCATCTGTTTACTGCGTCGCCTGGCCACCGGCAGCCTCAGGGGATACAGCACCGCGAAGAACCTGCGAAATACCATAACTACATAGTATAAAACAAAGTCGCTGTCGCTGTCTGTCCCTATGTATGCTTAAATCGTTAGAACTTCGCAACGGATTTGGAAGCGGTTTTTTTAATAGATAGAGTGATTCAAGAGGAAGGTTTATATGTATAATACACGTACACCCGAGCAAAGCCGGGGCGAGTAGCTAGTTACATAGTATAAAACAAAGTAAATGTCGCTGCCTGTCCCTATGTATGCTTAAATCTTTAAAACTACGCAACAGATTTTAAAGCGGTTTTTTTAATAGGTAGAGTGATTCAAGAGGAATGTTTATATATAATACATGTATACCCGTGCGAAGTTGGGGCCAGTAGCTAGTTTTTTTTTTAATAATAATAATAATAATAATGTTTATTGAACTAATATTTAGTACAGCCTTGACAATATTCTTGCAAAAATAAAATTGCTTAGTAAATACAGCAGCGTTTTGTACACGTTTACTTTATAGTTATTATATAAGTAGCTGACCCGGCGAACTTCGTAACGCTTAACAGTAGTGTGTGGGAATGTGTGTATGGCACTGGGGTCGGTGCAGCCAACGAATGGTGTTAATTGAAGGCGCAATATGAATGTATAGTACTAGCTGTCCCGGCAAACGTTGTTTTATGGCAAAACAACGTATGTAAACGTAAATTAAAATCAATAAAAAAATTGGGGTTCATGCTAGACGGGTGAAAATATAGGGTTGTATGTATTTTTCAATCCTAAATAAAAAATAAAATTAAAATAAAAAAATATGTCAAAAAAATAAAAAAAAAATTTGGTATGGATATTCCTTACCACTTAGGGGTATGGAAAATAGATTGTAGCCGATTCTCAGACCTACTGAACATGCATATCAAATTTCATAAAAATCGATCAAGTCGTTTGGGAGGCATATGGTAACTAACATTGTGACACGAGAATTTTATATATAAGATATATTATAAAAATATATGTTCTAAGAAAACTATGTATGATATCAGAAGGCAAGAGCAATAAGGAATAACAAAACCATAGCAACTAAATATTCATATAAAAATATAAATATTTTAAAATAAGGAATGTCGTGCCAGCCAGCGACCCGAATGTAGGGAGTCCTGTACAAGTCGATTCTTTAATGTTTTAGTGTTTAGCAAATTGACTTTTAAGTATCATTACAAATTGTTTGTATGGGATTACAGAAAACCGTTCTCTAGAGACTGTTTTAGGCAATTAAAAAAAAATCTCTTTGTAAAACCATCGTTGTAATTCAAGGAATATTCTTAAAAATTAATTAGTCAAATCGATTCAGAAGTTTCCAAGATTTGCGCCTACCAACACGATTCCTCTTTATATTATAGAAGATTATATGTATAAATAGTAAGAATTAAGGACTTACCTATCAACAGATATACAAACGAGCACGTTGGAAGATAAATAAAGGCCAAACGCCCTTAACACTAACAGCAATTTGCAGAGGGAATTACCAACCAGCCACGCATTTGTATACTTCCACGCGATCTGCGAACAAAACAAATAAAAAAGCTTTACTAATATTTTAAATCTAAAAGTTTGTGACTATAGACGGATGTTTGTTACTCGTTCACGGAAAAACTACTGAACGGATTTTGATGAAACATCAGAATAACACATAGACTACAATTTAATATCTAAATTGGTGAATTATAATAATAAATGTCAAGTAAGTGTGATGGAGACAGAGTTACGCGGGTTAGCTAGTACTTAAATATATTTTTTACCTATATACATATAAAATATGTATAGAACAACACCTATATGCTAATAGAAACGGCTGTAATTTAATATATTTACAAATAAAAGGTAGGGATAGTGATAAAAAGTTTAATCGTGCAGACGCATGCAGCTTAAATAACAGAAATAGTCCTAATATTAATTAAATTAGATTGAATTTGAGGATATATGTACATATATATATATCTTATATATAAAATTCTCGTGTCACAGTTTTCGTTCCCATACTCCTCCGAAACGGCTTGACCGATTCTCATGAAATTTTGTGAGCGTATTGAGTAGGTCTGAGAATCGGCCAACATCTATTTTTCATCCCCTAAATGTTAGGGGTAGTCCACCCCTAAATTATTATTTTTTATTTTAAGGCAAAACAACGTTTGCCGGGACAGCTAGTCTTATATATATATGTATATGTGTTATATGAATAGGATTTAATTACGATATACATATAATTATTTCTATAGTTACATCAAATATTATGCGGTTTAAACAAAATGTTTTTGTAATACTCGAATTTCACTGCTTTAATATGTTTAATATGATGGATATAATGATTTTTAGATATTTTAAATTACAAAAATTATATATTCAAATTTCAAAACAACAGCTTATATTACCAATAGACAATGTTTTGAAGGTATAATATGCTCATATAAAATGTATTATAAAAAGAAATATCTTTTTGTAATACAATATTACATGTACCGTATATACGTAAGTTCTTGGAAACCTTTTTAAATAAGTAGCTATCTTAATATTTTACAGAGTAGGCTTCATATGAACACATCAGTAACATCATACATCTAAGCATACCTATATAAATTGCAAATAAATTAATTGAAAGGTTGGTCCGTCTCAGGCCTTTTCTGGCATTTAGCGGATTTACACGACGTACGCAATGGATTACTGAATTTCCGTGTTTACTATGTAATTTATTTTACTTGTAAGATAACATAGATAGAGATAGATAGACGGTTAATGGGTAGACAATACCATCAGGCATTACGTACGATGTCTACAATTTTGTGCGCAAAAGAATCAACAAATGAAGTATAAATAAACAAACATATTTTTTCACTATTATACATTGTTTTTTTTATGGGGAGGTTTGGGCTTGGACGTGTAGCACTGTGACCTACATAGATCTATTGTGCTCGCCCTTTGTCAGAGTTCGCTATCTAGATAATCTAGACAAGAATTGAAGGATATTCTTAGGAGCGATGGTTTTTATCTCCTCATGATAGAGTGTATACTTTTCAAAAGAGATATTTCGTTTACGCATGAGTGGAATATAACCAGATAGGATGTGTATGTAGTGGCATAGGATATTTGAGGCAGAAAAATCAGTACAAATAAAAGAAATGGAGCTTTATGGATCGCAAAGGTGAAGAGGCAATCAACTAAGTATAAAGGTATTATCTGCAACGTTGATATTCTGTTGGCTTCTATACTTAAAATATATATTTAAAATGAGATTATAGCATAGGGTCAAAGAGCCTAGGGCATACTTGATGATAAGTGAGCACCGCCCACAAACACCTGAAATGGCAGGGGAATTGAACAAAAGTAAATTATATTTTACTTATAATGATACTTTTGATTTATAAGCATGTAATGTCACGATTATAATCCCGGGTAGTCAGAATAGAACAGAAAATTCTTTATCAAAGCACTTTTTAAAGGTCATACAAATTTTTTTTATATACCGCTCATTTCTAAAACTCATAACAAGAAAACGGACAAGAAACTTGCGTGTTGCTCTTTTAAATAACTTAGTTATTACTTTACATTTTTAAGTCCATACTAATACTACATTAATAGTCAATTAACTAGCATTAATTAGTCAAATAATAAATACGAAACTGACGGTAGGTTTAATATATCATAAGAATCTTTAATATACCAACATTAATAAAGATATTTTGAATTGAATAGAATAAATAATGAAGCTGTTATAACTGTAGCATCTCGATAATGTAAACAACGGCATTAAACGCCTGAAGCCATTAAAGCGTCCGCAATCAAAGACATTCAATAAATTATTATAATTACAATTTCCGTTGCGAAAAATTACTTGAAATTGTTTGCGGGCTACAAAAACAAGTTGTAAAGAACAAAAGATGAAAACAATCCGCGAAAGTATTCGAAAGTAATGAGATATTATTAAAAGGGAGACGAATAAGTTTTGTTGTTTGTGGACGGGAGGCTGTGAAGCTGAAGGAATTATAAATACGGACCGGTTATA
Source organism: Achroia grisella (assembly GCF_030625045.1). Taxonomy (NCBI): domain Eukaryota; kingdom Metazoa; phylum Arthropoda; class Insecta; order Lepidoptera; family Pyralidae; genus Achroia; species Achroia grisella. Next base: position 38,655 of record NW_026712985.1, on the reverse strand, counting down.
TTGCTTTGGTTTTGATATAGCGGAAAGACAATTAATAGTTTGTAATACTGTTTATTCTAGTTTTATTTATATATATTTTATTATCTCCTATCACAAGTATTTAATTATGCTTACAAGGAGATCCCAGCCCCGGCTTAAGGAAATATATAAATAAGAATATGTGATTGTTGATATGTAAATCGCGGAAAGTGGCAAGAGCTCCACCGACAAGAGCGTAGCTCTTAAATTATGAAGGAAGGATATGTAAAAAATTTTGTAAAACATCTTGGTTAATGAAATAAAAAATATATATTATGCATATATGCAATGTAATGAAATTAACGGCACGTCTCAACTTTGCGCGGGTGAAGATTTTCTTAATAATGATAATAATCGTAAAAAAATAGCAAACGCTGTTAAAATGAAGCATAATAATAACATAATAAAAATAATATAAAAGCAGCGAAAGTTGTGAAAATGAGAGAACAATAATAATAATAATAAAACATATCTATTATAAAAAGCTACAATACAGAATATCTCACATTACAAGAAAATTTCTGACATCCATAATAATAAAATCTTCACATAGCGCAACCTCTATGAAGGTAATACTCACTCATACGGGCCTTTGCCAAATGTACGGGAAGATACCTTTAAACTAGATAAAAGAAGAGAATAGAAAAGAAACATAAAAAAAATACTTTATTTGCTTCACCTGGGTGTACATGTATTATACATATAAACCTTCCTCTAGAATCACTCATCACTCTATCTATTAAAAAATCCGTTACGTAGTTTTAAAGATTTAAGCATACATAGGGTCGGATGTAGGTAAGCAGTAAGATGTTAACAATTTAATTTTATTAGGAATCCCTAATTCTAGTAATAAATATAGCCTATCTGAACTATTTTATCTCTCAAATTATTTTAAACTGCATACAGTGTGCAAAATTTCATTAAAATAGATTCAGGCCTAGTAGTTTAGGATTCCTGCGATGGAATCCTAATATCTACCTAATCCTAATGTAAAGAGAGGGGACGCCCTAAGAAAAGATGGATAGATTGTGTGAAAGATGATATGAATAAAAGAAGAGTATGTTTAGATATGACGACCGATAGAGAGCAGTGGAAGAGAATGACATACTGCGCCGACCCCAAATAATGGGATAAAGGCAAGGCAATGATGATGATGATCTACCTCTATCATAATATCTACCTGCATGCCAAATTTCAGCCCAATCCGTCCAGTGGTTTGGGCTGTGCGTTGATAGATCACTATGTCAGTCACCTTTGAGTTATATATATTTAAATACATACGTGTTTTAGTATAGAACAAGCCGAGAAGATCAAAGATTTGTAATGCATCCGTGCATCCGGGACGGGTCGTTAGTACATAATAAGTGAATCGCAATATAAATACAGTTTGAGAACCTCTGCAATATACGTATGCTAAAATGTACAAAACCTTGTCTAAACAAGAATTTCTTACATAATTTTATTTGTTTTACCTAATCTCTCACAATGAAGATAAGCTGACATTTTTCTCATTTCATTTTGCGGTTCATGTTCCCAGTTACTCGGATGTTTTTTCTCGAATAATCTAATAGCTTTATAGAATAAAGACTTTTTTATTATTGAAATTGGTGTATAATAGTTTTATAATTTGAGCCATCCCGACCGAGTGGTTTACTATCACGTCTCAGATATAACAGTAATGAGTTCGACATAAAAAAAACTGTGACAAATTGACACACTTTTTAATGTCTATAACTGAGTCTTTGATCTACTGTTATTAATTAATCATTGTTAATAAACCAAATTAATGCAAGAGATAATGCAAACTCTGGAATTAATTTTTTTTATTTAATTAGTATGGTAAATAAGTTGTATGGTAAGTGGTAATCTTTGTGTATGTACTTTAACATCACGGACATCACGCTATCATGTGTGACGCCCGTGATAACCCTCATACGGAGGACTACGATGTCATACCTCATATGCTGTGATTTCACTGCCACTTCTCAACATACAAACGAAGCACAACAACAAATCAAGTTACTGGAGTAGGTGAAATGATATGAACCCACCCAGACAACTTTGTTTGGACAAACGCCATTGTAACATTTATTGTTTAAGATATATGTATTATTCTGTTTATAATATGTACAATTAAGAATTACAAATAATAATAAACAAACTTTTTACAAAACCTAGCTGTTAATATGTTCATACTTAGGTACGTAGCGCGGTGGTTATCACTTCATCATTGAAGCGTTATATATGAGGTGATGAGGTGTCGCTACATAATATACTGTTTATTGTAGTATCTAGGTCACTACCTAGAGTATACAGGTTAAATAATTATACTATTTATTATACATTACTAAGTTTATTCGACAGTGTACTACATTGCTTATTAGTAACGCGTACGTTCGACGTGGAGCCGGGACGTAGACTGACTTTACACTGAACTTAAATCTATGTTAGCTGGACAGGTATTAATGGAAGGGTCTCAAGTGTTGACAGATTTATTACAAATGTAGGGCACATATTTATTTTAATTAAAATAAATATAATTTAATATAAAAAATAAATAATTATAATAACACTTATTTAATAAAAATAGCTTTATTTGTGTTAAATATAACAAACTTTATAACACTTATTTAATAGAAAATGCTTTAATTTGTGATTACATTCGTCCTTATATAACTTTTTAAATCCATAGACAACTTAATATACGGTTGTACGGACTGGTAATGTATAGTATGCTTTACCTCCAGTATAGGTGAGAGCTGATTCACAAAATGTTGTCTCCTTCTTTCTCAAGTTTGTCTCGCCTCATCAGTATCATATTCATGTATATGTATAGTGAACTGTGTCAATGTTACCAGAATATAGAGAGATGGCACAGTAAGAATGCCGAATATTCCAAAATAATCACGACAGGATTCCTGTTGCTTAATTCGAAAGAAAAAGAGCGACAACAAGTCGCTCTTTTTTGGACCACGACTGCCCTGTCTATATTATATTTGTACTTATTTCCTCACACTTAAAAAAACAGTTTTCCCTCCAATCGATCCCCCGTCCAATTACGAAATTACGACAGCCTGAGCTGAGGTTCGAGCCCCTAGCGGTGTCCTCAGACTAAAGTCGTATCCATCAGGCGGGAGTTGGCTTTCAGCCGCTCCATAAGTCCTTCCGCGGGTTTGGAGTGCCATCTGCACTCGCCCCCTAACGTCCGGTAAAGCTGTAAAGGCCAGCTGCGGGCGATAGCATTAGAGAAGTCTGAAAAATCAAAAACTAAAAATATTCTGAGCGAAATTTACATATGCAATTACCCCAACTAAGTTTCTGTTGTTATTATTGATTATCATTTCAAAATCCTGTGAAAGAAAACAAGTGTTCACTTGTAAAGATAATAATTGTTTAAATTTCTATTAAATCGGGGACAAATCCCGCTGGATTACCGCCTTGTCTCTAAGCTGTATAGGTCTTATAGCAAACAGTAAAGGATTTTCGCACGGTACGATTTTCCGCCCGATTTGTCGTGCCGAATCGTCTTATTTCCACTTTATGAATATAAATTGATGGACTCGGTGGTCTAGCGGTTTAACACACCGCCTTACTTCCGACGGTCGCGGGTTCGATTCCTCGCACGACACAAACATTTGTATTCATGAGTATGATTGTTTGTGTCGGTCTGGATGTTTTCTATGTATGTATGTATTTGTATCAGTTATCTAGTACCCATAACACAAGTTTTAGCTAGTATACCTTGGGTCTTCACACAGCTTGGTAATTCACACAGCGCCAGCTAGACCCAAGTTAAGTAAAAAATGTACTGTTAAATGTGTTATAGTATGTGTGTATTTGTATGTATTTATTATTTTATATTTCTCTCTTACTTCTCCGATAATAATGAATGAATAAAGGAGGAAAAAAGACAGCGTGAAAGATAATATTCTTGAAAGTAGAATAAGCTAAGATATCCGATAGGATCAGTGAAAGAAGTTGACATATTGCTCTGATCCTAAATAATGGGATGAAAACAAGGCAATGATACACATAGATTCGTATTATAGATACTAATTATAATATAGTTCATTGCGCAATCACCCAACAAACAGATCGCCCAAATTTATCAGATGAGACAGTAAATAAACAACATAAACTAAATAAAAAAGAATTACATATTTTGCCAAATTGAATAAAACGCCACTACATGTCGTATATTGTATGTAGCCCACTCGTGCATTAACAAAATATCTCCTTTGGAAAGTATAATCTCTATCTTGAGGTGATAAAAACCATCAAATGAAATAAAAAATCATTTATTTATGTAAATTTTTTAGCCGCTTATGAACGTCAAGTTTATTGTATTAATATTTTCCCCTTACCGTCCAGTATAGATTCATAGATTCAATTGAGAAGAACTGGCAAGAAATACAACAGAATTTATTTTTTTATAAGCCAGCTTTTTGTTCATTTCTTGTTCCTATCGGATTTTGGTAGCGATCTCTGAAACAGGGCGAGCACAATAGATCAACTTAGGTCGCAACGCCAGTAATCTAAACAGCAAATGCTAGCCTAAATCTATAAAAAAAATACATTCCAAATCGTACCGTCTGTGGACGGTACAAACCCGTATTTTGTTATTGTTCTTCCCCTCCGTGAAAATCCCGCGGAAATATTTATAGCAACGTCAAAGACTATACCATTTTACTCTGTTTTATTTTACATAGTAAAATATGTAGACTCTGGCTACATAAAGCCTTTTAAAGCTTCATGCCTTAAAGGCAAAAATGAATCGGAAATTTTGTCATGTCTATTCTTATAAAATTCATGCCTAAGACTTTAAGACGTAAGATTGATTTTTCAATAACGGTATGTGACGGTATAAAATGAAAGAAAAGAAGTATAACTACTGACAATGGACAAATAATACATATTACAATAAAATTTAACCTAACTTACAAAAATCAGTGTTTATCTCTAATTGTCATATTTAGCTTATTATTAAATGTCAACGAAGTGATTCTTTTTAGTTAATACTATTGTTAAACTAATTTTCGACAATCAATGTCTTGTTTTTAATTAATCTAAATATATATAACTCAAAGGTGACTGACGTAGTGATCTATCAACGCACGGCCCAAACCACTGGACGTATCGGGCTGAAATTTGGCATGCAGGAAGATGTTATGACGTAGGCATCCGCTAAGAAAGGATTTTGATTAATTCTACCCCCAAATGGATAAAATAGGGGATGAAAGTTTATATGAAACTTTGTCAATTTTAAACCGATCGGGCTAAGACTTTGCATGCATAAAGCTACTATGACGTAGGCATCTCCTAAGAAAGGATTTATTATAAATTCCACCCTTAAAGGGATAAATTAACGCGATTAGCTTTAGCCCGCGAAGCCGCGGGCTAAAGCTAGTATTGTATTATATATAACTTTTTTTTAATGACTGTATGTGTCAAAATAAAGAGAAAAAAATATATACAATATATGTAATAATAATATCTCAGGACAATTCACACAGCGCCATCTAGGCCCAAGCTAAGTACAACTTGTGTTATAGGTAATAGAAATCTGAATAACTACATGGATACATTTTATTTTTGTAAATAAATTCATATTATAAATAAAAAGCACCCAGACCGATACAAACAGTCATACTCATGAATACAAATGTTTGTACTGTGAGAGGAATTGAACCCGCGACGATCGATTAGTAAAGCGGTATGTTATACCATTAGACCACCGAGGCTGTCAAATTGAAATTAAAGTAATTGTACAAAAAGTAATTATACAAGCAGAAGAATATATTCTTTTAAATAAGTTAGAAGAAGTTAGAAAGTTTTCAATCATGTTTTTTGTTTGGTTTATAAGGTAAAATAAAGCGATAAACAAATAAATATAATAAGATTGTAGAAAAGTCATGTTTTTTATATTAAATATTATTTAGCAACAACTATGACAAGACAAAGATAACAAGAATTATGAATTCTATAGCCGAAGGGTTTTTTTAAAAAAAAAAAATTGTCTTATTATATATATATATTTATTATAATTAATATATTATGTATAATACAGTAATGATACTAGGACGAACAAAGAATTTATTATTAATACTTTCAAAGAAAATTTGTTACTGGTATAATTACATAGATACATTTTTTTAATTTTAAATAAGTACACAATATACATAGAAAGCACCCTGTTTATATTCTTCTTAACGGAATATATTTTTGTAATTTTTATTTTTATATATAGATTCTTAAAATAATAATATTAAAAGAATGATAAGTATGACTATTCAAAAGTGCTTAAATTAAGTATATTTGAACAAATAATTTTCTATTCTATTACACTAAACAATGTGTGGAATTCGCTGCACTACACTAGTATTATATTATGGTGGATTAACTTTTGAGAGAATGCATTACGGCAGATTCCGGCAGAATGAACATTGTGCATCTCCCATATGCCGATGCACGGCGCGCTAAACTTTATTCTAAACTTTTCATTCGTAACTATGACAGAGTTTGGTCCGTATGCTTCTATATAATATATTATATAGAGGCATACAAACTCAGTATACCTTAGCTAATTATACGACGCCATAGAAAAAAGTTTCATCGCTCTAGCTTCAAAAATGACGATATTACGAACAAACTTTCATCCCCCATTTTATTTTATCCTCTTAAGGGTAACATTTTTACAAACTTTGAATGTCATATTCATTTATATTTAATCAACAGCCTAAAATATAAGTTTCTATCTTTAAAAATGACGATACTTCCATACAACCCTTGATCTCCCTTCTCAACCCCTTAAACCGTTTCTTTATTGATATTCAATCAAATGCCTAGAAAATAATTTTCAATCTTTAAAAATGACAATACTTTTCTCTCCTTTTTCAATTCCTTACAACTCTTTTTTCCCATTAAACCTAGCCTATGTTCTTTCTCAGGGTCCAGAATTAATGAATGAATGAATAAATGAATATTAGTAAGGACTACATTCTACATTATTTACGATTATGAACATCACATACAAGGTAGTGTGTGTAATGTTTTATTATATTGATTTAATGTATTATATATAGATAATATAAAAAAATTGCATTCTGCACCCCTTCTCTATATAAACTATAAGTGTGCGAAATTCCATGCTCCTCTGACGCAATTTTCGTAAAAAAAGGGTACAAAGTTTTACTTCACGTATTAATATATAGATACTAGCTACTCGCCCCGGCTTCGCACGAGTGTACATGTATTATACATATAAACCTTCCTCTAGAATCACTCTATCTATTAAAAAAACCGCTTCAAAATCCGTTGCGTAGTATTAAAGATTGAAGCATATATAGGGACAGGCAGCGACAGCGATTTTATTTTATACTATGTAATGAAGTATTCACAATTATGTTTTTTATTAAAAGTCTGTTAATTTAAAACTCAGATTTTTTTTCAATTGTAATTATAAACATCCAATTGTAAAATATCATTATGTATCGGAGGCTTAATTATCCTCTTTTTACGTTGATAAGTATTCAAATACCGTATTTTCAGTTCAAGGCTTGAATATTAAAAGTACAAAAGGAATTATATTTCGTTCCTGTAACTTGAAACCGGCTTTATGAAGAAATCCTATTATATATATTATTTCCTAGACTTGGATTCAGAAAAACACTTTCAGAGGATAATACCTACGTTTTGCCGAGAGGGAAACATGATAGTCACGTAAAATCTAAGCTAAGTCATGTTTAAAATATTTCGAGACTCTATTTTTTGCTATATTGTTACAGCCTCGGTGGTTTAACGGTTTAGCACACCGCTTTACTTCCAATGTACGCAGGTTCGATTCCCCGCTCAGTACAAACATTTATACTCATGAGTATGATTATATGTACTGGTTTGGGTGTTTTCTAAAAAAAATATCAAAGTATTTATATCATATCGTTGTGTTAATTGTCCAGGGGTATAAATTTAATTTTTTATTTATCTCAAGCTCTGCTTAACTTGGAATTGGATCGCACTGTGTGAATTGTCCTGGAGTTATTATTATTATTATATAATACAATGTAAGCCCCTATCATGAATTGAACATGTTTGACTACGTTCCCCATGTTATTTGTGAGATTGGGAATCGAACCTGCGGCCATTGGAGAGTAAGTCACTTTTGCTAGCTACATAACAAAATTCGTCATTACATAATAAATGCCAGGAATATCTACGGAAAATATCAATTGAGGTAGTTACCTACTAAGTCTACATACTAGAAGGTTTTTATAAAATATTTGGAGATGAAAGGAAATATGTCCACGTCCCACATTTTTGTACAGCTATTTATATTCCCTCACTGGTCAATAAACGGGCAAATAAGAATCAATTTATCATAGTCCCTTTCATAAATTTAGGTAGCTAGACATTTCTGAGTAACCTGTACACTAACTTAAAGAAATAGAAATGGAAATAATCTTTAGTGAAATGAACTTAATATCAGCTCTATTGAATAGTCATATTTTTTTTATTTTGCCACACATTCGGAACATAGACTATTTCTGGAATCTTCTATAATAACACTAAACATACAATCTGTCGTTTGTATTCACACACTTAAACTTAAATTGTAAAGTAAGAATAAAATTATTTAAAAGAGCAATACACAAGTTTCTTTCTCGTTCTTCTTGTGATGAGACAGCTTTCCGAATGAGCGGTAGATTAAAAAAAATGTGATGACTATTCAAAAGTGCTTCAATGTAAGTTTATTTGAATAAATGATTATCTATTCTATTCTACAATGTCTTTATTTTGTAGCTTTAAATTTTTTATGTGTTTTAAAATTTTTGTTTTTAAATTTTGGCGCCAAATTACTTTTTTTATTATTTTTACTTTTTATATAGATGTGCATAACACTAAGGAACATCCTATACAGCTATATTAGTATAATAAACTGTTATTATTGTTATTTATCAATATATAAATCGTGGGGTATTTAACACAGACTTATCACAAGAAGAATGTACAATCAATCTATAATTTTTTTATTGCGTACTTCTTATAATACTAGCTGACACCGTCCGCGTGGAATTAAATTTAATTTTTCTAAAATAAAAGTAGCCTAAGTTACCCCTTGTTACATAATCTACCTGCCAAAAAAAGTTCCGCCAAAATCAGCCATTTCAGAGATTAGCCGGAACAAACAGATAAACAGACAGACAGACAAAAATTGTAAAAAATGTTATTTTAGTGTATGTACCGTATTTATATTCATATGCATGTAGTAAAAAACGGTTATTTCAATATTACAAACAGACACTCCAATTATATTTATATGTATAGATAAACAGATCATTATTTCTCTATCAACCCCGTTATCCTGTATTAAAGATTATCAAGCATCTTACTAGGTACTAGCACAGATAACATAAAATGGTACTAGTGTATGGACGCCGAACACTCTATCTTTCGAATAGCTATAATAGAATAGCCAAACGATGTCACAGGGTTCGAACTTCCGCCATAGTTTGACGGTAAGTCGGCATGTATTAGGTATGGATGAGATAACTTATGAATATGGACGAGATCGGATCTACTCTGGTATGTTTACGTACTGTTGTTTTAGGTCAGCGAGTATATACGCTACAATTTACAATAGCTGAATCCATCACGTACATCTTTACTTCCTTACTAATATTATAAATGCGAAAGTAATTCTGTCTGTCTGTCTCACTTTCACGCCAAAACTACTGAACCGATTTAAATGAAATTTGGTACACATATAGTTCAGAATCTGAGAAAGGACATAGGCTACTTTTTAATCCGAAAAAAGGGTTGTAAGAGGTTGAAAGGGTAGATGAAAGGTTATATGGAAATATCGACAATTTACGAGGACGAAGTCGCGGGTACATCTAGTACTCAATATATCAAATCACTGGATGCTGGACAATTTAAGAGAATACTCGTATGATGGAGATATTCAGTGGATTATAGCAGCAAATGTAATTTAATATGGTTTTTGTTGTTATTTAGCAATGTGAATTGAATACTCTTATCCACGGATCCCCGAGGATGTACTTAGAGATGTGTCAACTCGAGTTGCGGTGAATTCGAGTTAACTCGAGTTGAATTCTACCAACTCGAGTTGGAAGAATTCTACTGGTAAATGAACGAATCAAGTGAAAGAGCGACAGCATGAGTCTTTCGTCGAACCGACAATGACATGAAATTTTCCAATCATTTTATATCATACAATTTTCACTCGTAACAAATGTTTCAATATTGATTTCAGGTCGTTATCATTTTATCCGCATATTCGTCTGGTTATGTTATCATTAAAATGACTATGTGTTCCATAAGTCCTTCCGCGGCTTTGAAGTGCCATTTCTACTCGCCCCCTATGGTTCGGTGAAGTTTTCAAAGCTAGCTGCAGCCAAAACGATTAGATTTATTCGAAAATTTAAAAAAAAACAATATTTCATCGAATTGGGTGTTATTTTGAGGAAGTCCATTTCATTACTTATCGGATTTGTATTATACTGTTTTATTCTAGGCTAGTGTTGACTGGTCGTAGTCTCGTTACCTAATAGTCAACAAAATCCTCTCAAACTACATATAAGGCTTCCAATACGTGGCTTCGCAATCCCCCGTCCAATTCAAACGGCGATCGAAATTACGACGGTCTCAGCCGAGGTTCGAACCCCTAGCAGTGCCCTTAGACTAAAGTTGTGTCCGTCAGGCGGAAGTTGGCCTTCAGCCGCCTCATAGGTCGTTCCGTGGGTTTGGAGTGCCATATGCACTCGCCTCTATCGTTCGGTAAAGCTGTAAAGGCCAGCTGCAGCCAACAGAATTAGAGTAGACCGAAAAAAAACCAAGTGTTCCCTCGAATGTATTCTTTCCCCGCTAGTGTTTTGCCTCACCACCTATGGATGATATGGCATGGGATGCTATAGACTAACCACAGATACTCATATTCATTAGAAAAGTGTGGAAAATATGGCGTTTCCTTCTGCGCGGCATAACTCAGTGGCGCTCTCAACTCAACTTTCTCACGATAGTGGCAACGACCCACATGTTATTCCTGTTTGACGGCCTCGGTAGTCTAGCGGTTTAACGCACTGCTTTACTTCCATTGGTCGCGGGTTCGATTCCTCGCAAGGCACAAACATTTGTATTCATGACAATGATGAATGTTAAAATAGGTCTTTGTGTTTTACATGTATAATATGTATGTATTAACGAAAAAAATATCTATGTATTTCTATTAGTTATCTAGTATCCATAACATAAGTTGTAGCTAACTTAAATTGGGTCTAGATGGCGCTGTGTGACTTGTCCTGAGATTATTATTATTATTCCATTAGTAAATTAATTTTTGTAGAAAATCATAACATTCTAATCATAATGTAGATATACATTTGGTGTGTTAAAATAATATGTGTCTATATGTGATACTAAATAATTTGTGCAGATCCACATGTCTCTTCAGATATATTACTACTGCATCCGCTTGTGTTAAGTAAATTCCTTCCGGCCATTTGTTTCCATTATTCTTCCTCCAGATTTTTCGTATCGTATTTTCACATCCATTACTAGTTCAACGAAATAAATAACACTCGTTGAAATTGAAATTGCTTTGTTTAAAGGACAGCAAAGTTTTTTCAGTTCTGAATGAATTAATTTCAAAAATGCTGAAGATAAGTGTGTAAATTGTTTTCGTTTTCAAGATTTAAGACTTACTACAAGACTACATAACTTAATAAAGAGGATTCTACCGCTACATTTTAAAAAGGGTCCTAGTTTTTAAAATATATTTAGAATAGAATAGAATAGAATAGAAAATAATTTATTCAAATAAACTTAATTCAAGCACTTTTGAATAGTCATAACAATTTGTTTTTTATCTACCACTCGTTCAGAAAGCTGTCTCATGACTCAAAAAGGGTCCTAGTTTTTAAAATATATTTAGAATAGAATAGAATAGAAAATCATTTATTCAAATAAACTAAATTTAAGCACTTTTGAATAGTCATAACAATTTGTTTTTTATCTACCACTCGTTCGGAAAGCTGTCATATCACAAGAAGAACGAGCAAGAAACTTGTGTGTTGCTCTTTTAAATAATCCTTGTAAGTTTATATTTATAAGTCGAAACGTGTGAAAGCACCAACCAGCACAAACTTTTTGGGTCAAATATAAATATACAATAAGATTAAATCAGTCGTAGTGATAAGAGCAGACCAGTCCCTACAAGCAGCACTCGTTCACGAGTATGACGGATGAGCCAGCCATCACTGCACTCGACCATATTTTAGGGAGCCCAATGACCCGGCCCACCACGACGCCACATGTTTGGACATTTTAGTGAACATGACTACTCATTCCACTCGATTCGCACCGATCGATTCGATTCGTATTCGCACTTTTAATACAGTTTACAAGAAATTAACTAGAAAAATATAATTTTGAATGAGGTAGAATGAAGGTTGCACATGATTTTGTTCGTAAACAAGGAAAAATAAAGCTGTAATAAAACCAAATTTTGTATATTAAACTATTACAGTTTCATTCCGATGTACTATATATTCTATCTTATTGATTTGTCATACAATACAACCGCATGTCGATGTTTACGCACAATAATATTGTTATTGTAGTTCGGAAATTTATTTACACAATTATTGGAAACCTTTCTCGATTTGTTGACAAAATATTTTACCCCACTTGTGACTATTAAAGGACGGAAAGTCCAATCGTTTTGTACTTATATAGGTAACAGTATATTGTCATATCCAACATACGTTGTTGTAATTTCAACAGAGGCGGATCGTGAATTTGTGGGTCCTGGGCTGAAATTTAGTGGCCTAAATAATTATATTATTCAAGTAAAAAATACACAGACCAAAAACAAGCGGCAGGGAAGTTTCCGTTCCGTTCGATAGAAGCGCAAGCATGGGTTGATTAATCTTAATTAATTCTTAATTTAATATGGTTTTTGTTGTTATTTAGCAATATGAATTGAATACTCTAATCCATGGATCTCCAAAGGGTGTACCTTTGGGGATCCATGGATTAGAGTATGTATAATATAATGTGTAATATATTAGAGATGTCTCAACTCGAGTTACTAACTCGAGTTGCGGTATATTCGAGATAACTCGAGTTGAATTCTGGCAACTCGAGTTGGAAGTATTCAACTGGTAAATGAACGAATCAAGTGAAAGAGAAAGAGCATGAGTCTGTCGTAACCGAAAATTACATGAAATTTTCTGATCATTTCATTTTTCAAAAATATACACAGACCAAAAACAAACGACAGGGAAGTTCCCATTCCGTTCGATAGAAGCGCACATAGATGGGTAGATTAATCTTAGGGTTGTCAACCTTATGATAGGTTTTTTAATGTTATAGTTTTTTTAATCTAAATATCGCGTATTGTTTTCAGTGGGGGCTGGGGGTCCTTTATATCTACGGGGCCCTGGGCTGCAGCCTATCCCGTAGGTAGATCCGCCCCTGAATTTCAATGAACTAAGATTTTGTAGGGTCTAGAAAATAATGGTTGCCTCAGAAAGGTTTGTATGAATTGAAATTTATATCAACACAACTGAATGAGGTCTGTTTGCTGCTTTCTAAGTAGTTCTGTTATCGACATACTATCAACTACCATGTTAATAAGTACTTAAACATTTCTAGAGCCATATTTCTATATGTATGTGAAAGGAGTTGTAATTTAAACGAAAAAAAACATGGTTAACGTACAAAGTTTATTTTCCATATACATATGTAAATGTACAATCACTGTAAATAACCAAATATTTAGGTTTTATTATTCTACAACTGAAATGCAGTACATTGATACCATTACCATGTCAGATACATGGCATCTAACTGGTAAAATGTATCTGGTAACTAATAGTACATTTAGTAATGAGGACTAATGTGTTATCACATTCCACCACTTTCTAGTTTTAAATAGAGTAGTTTTACAAAACAAACAAAACAATATGGCCGCTGCGTAAATATTCGACGTTCCATTTTCAAAATTATGTACTTTATTTTTAAGAAATATTTAATGGGGTAAAAGGAATATTTAGTATGGATATGCATGGTAGCCTGCCAGTGTAGTAATGACTAGCAATGTACCATGTCAGTTTGACCTCCAAACACCTGGAAACCTACTACGGGGTAATAATACGATGTTGTAGGTTGAGACGATGTATATTACAGACAAGCTGTACTTCGTCCGTGTGGATTTTAACAAATAAGTTATTAGAGATTTTTTCGAAAATACAAGTAGCCTAAGTTACTCCTTATTACACTAGCTACCTGCTAATAAATAATTTGAAAAGAATACGAGCTGAGTTTCTTGTCAGTTCTTCTCATCTCGAAATCATTCCGAACTGATGGAAGATTTGACACATCATAAGAGTCTGTAATAGACCTACACGAATAAAGATATTTTGAATTTGAATTTGAATATGTAGCGATGGGTGCAGTTTAGATACGGCAGTGTATAGTAAACAATATTTAGTTTGTCTTACTAGCCAACATTAATTGCAAGTGTTACATTGATGTATTTGGTAACTGTGTCCCATAAGATGCAATGATAACAAAGTCTAAAACTAAAAAAAAAATTTTTTGTATTAAAATTACCATTACGGCTAATATTGTTAGATAATGGCTGTCGTTAACCGATACTAAATCACATTGAAAACAACCACATAAACGACAGGACCCGTTGTAATAAATAGTTGATATCCAAATTTAGCAGAAAAGGGTTACTCCCTTTGTTGCGGTCCTGTGGTCCCGGGGATGTGGGTACTTCTGTCCTTTTTTAACGCAATAACGACGAAAATTCGACAGTTATAGGATCAGTTAATAATACTATCAAATTATATTAGGCACTTATATTTAATATTGCTATGAGAATAGACTATTGCAAAATGGTCTCTTGAAATATAATAAAATATTATATTTAGTAACTGGTTTAATATCACATTTATTATAATTTTATAGGCAAACTAGCCATTTAAATTAAAATCGCTATTAAAAACTAGGGGTAGAAATATTAGTAGGGTGAAAATTTAGGACTGTATGTATTTTTATAACAAAAAAAAACCTATAAATAAAAACAATGTTAGGGAAGTTCAATCCATATCAGAGGTATAAAAAAATATATAGTAGCCTATTCTCAAACCTACTGAATATGCATATAAAATTTCATAAAAACCGATCAAGCCGTTTCGGCGGAGTATGGTAACTAACATTGTGATACGAGAATTGTAATAGTTTTATATGAAATAAGACATAATTTTCCTGGATTTATATTGTTTTTGACGGGTTATTGGGCTCCCTAAAATATGGTCGAGCGCAGTGATGGCTGGCTCATCCGTCATACTCGTGAACGAGTGCTACTTGTAGGGACTGGTCTGCTCTTATCACGACGACTGATTTAATCTTATTGTATATTTATATTTGACCCAAATAAATGAGTGCTGGTTGGTAGTTTGTATTCACACGTTTCGACTTGTAAATCTAAACTTACAAGGATTATTTAAACACACACAAGTTTCTTGCTCGTTCTTCTTGTGATGAGACAGCTTTCCGAACGAGCGGTAGAAAGAAAATTGTTATGACTATTCAAAAGTGCTTAAATTAAGTTTATTTTAATAAATGATTTTCTATTCTATTCTATTTTAATTCCCCTACCAAAGGTACCTACATGTGAGACCGCAAATATTCAGTGCGGAAACCTAACCATTGCAACTGAAAGCGGTATGACTTTCCCTATTAGTGATCAAATTCCGACCATTATTGAATCTACAACCATATTGCGACACGTGTTTTCCTCTGAACTGCATCATCAGGCATTGAATAGAGTTCGGATATCATATAATATCTCTAGATAATTTACACAGCACCATCTAGTCCCAAACTAAGCAGACATTCTGTTATTGGTACTAGATAACTGATACAAATACATACATACATAGTAAAGAGAACGCCTAGACAGATACAATTCAGAGAGGAGAAGGGGAATGTTAGTGATGTGGACTAATGCTTCCATTGCTAGCAATGTACCATGTCAGGTCGACCTCCACGCGGTTTCCCCCTGGAAACCATCGTGATAAATTCCCGGTGAATTTGAATTTGTCATGTTGGGCTAACTGATCTGACTTCATGTTTATCCTATCATCCTCCACTGGTGCCAGCGTAAATCGTTAGCGCAGACGGGTGCACCATTCCATTATCATCCTCAAAAAAAAAAGATACAATTCAGAAATACAAACAATTATACTCATGAAAACTCACGAATGTTGGTCCATACGAGGAAACGATTCTGCGACCATCGTGACAAATGCGAAGTAACGTTTTTTTGCGGCCGCAACTGGTCTTTACAGCTTCACCGGACGATAGGGGGCGAGTCCAGATGGCACTCCAAACCCGCGGAACGACCTATGTAGCGGCTGATGGCCAACTTCCGCCTGACGGATACGAGTTTAGTCTGAGGGCACTGCTAGGGGTTCGAACCTCGGCTCAGACCGTCGTAATTTCGATCGCCGTTTGAATTGGACGGGGGATTGCGAAGTCATGTATTGGAAGCCTTATATGTAGTTTGGAAGCATATTGTTGACTGTTCGGTAACGAGACTAACCAGTCAACACTAGCCTAGAATAAAACAGTATAATACAAATCCGATAAGTAATGAAATGGACTTCCTCAAAATAACACCCAATTCGATGAAATATTACCTTTCAAAGAGTAAAATAAGTAAGTAATAACTCGAATTAAAATCGGCTCTCTCTCTTTATGATATTAAAATAAAATATTCACAAGGATTATATAATAAGCAAACTTATAAATTTTATAAAATATTTATCTACAAGCATATTTATAATTTATAATAAGCCGAAACCAACCATCGGTGTACGGGCAAAAGAGAAAAACTTTCTTCAACTTCAAACAGCGCGGTCACGTAATTAATTTCTAATGAAACGTTCTAACTAGTAAAATCTAGCGGCTTTACTCACATATATTTGAACGTTTTTTTTATATAACATAAGGAAGAAATGAGCTTACGGCTCACCTGATGGTAAGTGAATATTGGCGGTACTCACTTACCAGGTGAGCCGCATGAGCCGATGAGTACCCGCAAAACCAGGCGAGTTGCAAGTGCGTTACCGGCCTTTTAAGAGCGAATGAGCTCTTTTCTTGAAAGTACACTATCGTATCGAAAATTTCTATAGAGACATGGGGTTATTGAAAAGTACCTACATCAAGTTTTCTTAAGGATCGACAACGCATACCACCTCAGCTACTTCAGGCTACGGTAACCATTTACCATCAGATATTGTTGGAAATATAATGCTGGCTATAGTAGAATTAATTGTTTGTACATTTTTATAAAATATATCACTTTTAACATCTCAGGAATATTCTTATGTCAACGTGTAAATTTTATTATATAAATATTTAATCTACTGATGATTTCTCTTATTTCCAAATTATAGCCGTATGTTTGATTGTCACCTTCGTGGTATAAAAAGAAAAATAATAGGAGCAGATGCAGAAATCCCGCAGAAGTACTTACGGAGCGGCTGAAGATCAACTCCTGCATGACGGATACGACTTTAGGCTTATTATGTATTCGAAGCTCGGCTCAGGCCGTAGTAGTTTTAATTCCCATTGCAATAAGGCGTGAATCGATCAGAGAAGTATAGATAAGTTTTTACTGAGGCATCATGCCTCCTGGCGCCGCTGTGCCAGGAGGCATAATGCCTTTTTTATGCTTAAAAAGAGCCATTAACAACTGTATACAATTTACTAAAAAATTGTATTGCTTAAACACTTTTGAATTTAGAATCATAGTCCTTAGTCGGGGCACTACTCATGTTTAAAAGGATCGAGTTAAGGACGTTAGTTTCTTTGTGTTTCTAGTTACGTAAAAATACTTAAGTAGATAAAAAAAAACTTCTCTTAATAAACATTAAGCTCTGAGTTAGGTATGTAGACAACTTGAGCACAAGACGACGTAATGAAATTTCAAATATAATCTGGTCTTTATTCTATCAATAAGCTCGTAATAAACATATTACTAATAATCTTCATTACATGTGAAGACATTATTGTCAATATAATATAGAGATATAGAATAGAATAGAAATAGAACAGAAATAATCTTTATTCAAATAAACTCATTACAAGCACTTTTGAATAGTCATATTTTGATTCTACCACTCATTCGGAATGCAGATTCATCACAAGAAAAATGAGCAAGAAACTTGTGTGTTGTTCCTTTTATTAGATGTTTTTTTTTTAACAAGTAAGAGACATGCGATAATCAACATAGAAATCGCTACGCACTCATTATTAGTGTAATCAGATAATATATAAAAACATTATTATTGTTTAAGATAGATACGAATGTGTAATATTAGTTCACTCCGTGCAAACTAGATGGCGCCACAGGTAAATGTAGATGGCGCTATTAAGATTTTTTTGTTTTAATGACCTCCCTATAGTAATATTTTTTAATAATTTCCTATCATCCCTATTGAATGGTAGTTTCAATTGGAACCCTCAATAGCAGCTTTTTGACCTCACGGTACCTATTTGTTCAATTATCGTTAATCGAATTCTTCAATTTTATAGTAAGCGTTTTTGCAAAGGAAGTGTTTTATTTGACATTTAATTTTTTTTCTGGCAGATTTATAACTAGCATATTACTACACATACTATTACTATATATAGTAGTACCACAGATAACATAATTATATATATAGCATGTAGTAAAATATCATTCAATGTATTCAGTTAATATAGTAATTGATTTTTTTTATTTAGAGTTCCAAATTCCTAATTTAAAAATTAATCAAGAATACTTTTTTATATAATAAAAAATTATACAATAATTTTGTTTTATTAAAACATAGAGTCGCCGTCGTATGTTCGCTTATATCTTTTAAATTACGCAACAGATTTTAATGTTGTTTTCATCGATGGATAGAGTCATTCAAGAGGAAGGTTTATATGTATGCAAGCTAAATAATTTAAAGATTTATAATGCATCTGTGCGCAGCCGGGATGGGCCGCTAGTTACAAATAAAATGATATTGTATGTTGCTAAATCTTGTATCTTTATAGATTATACAATGCTTCACAAACAAAATGTGTGTACAATATAATTTTATAATCATATTTCAGAATTTCAACGCTTGAAAATATTTAAATACAATATTTGAAAGGGTTTTAATGGCGCCACAATTAAGTTTTTTTTGTAATTGTTTTATTCCGCTTCGAGTATTCGGAACTCGATAAAAACCTGAATGTGTCCTAACGAGGCCCACTGTAAAGCTTTATGCAATAATTCCTGAGCCGCAACAAAATATGGAATAATGTGTAAAATATATACAAGTTTTTATAAATGTTTCATGCGATCTTGGTTTATTAAATACTATTATTTAAAATAGTATTATCACAGACAATATAATATGGTATTATAAAGGCAAAAGCGTGTTTGTTTTTCTGTTTTCAAATTTAAATTAAAAAATAATTTATTCATACAGGACACTATCTACTCGCCCCGGCTTCGCATGGGTGTACATGTATTATATATAATACATGTACACCTTCCTCTAGAATCATTCTATTCATTAAAAAACCGTTTCAAAATCCGTTGCGTAGTTTTAAAGATTTAAGCATAAATAGGGACAGCGACAGCGACTTTATTTTATACTATGTAATGATTTTAGCCGCTTAGGAACGTCAAATTTTTTATATTATAATTGTACTTCAATATATATATATATAGATAATATAATATATATGTATAGATGCAATTGAAAACATCTAAACAACAAGCAAGAAACTCAATTGAATTTCTTTTTTTTTTTTAACAAAAGCCAGTTTTTTTCATTATATATTTATATAGGTGTCTATGTCTAACATTAAATGAAAATCCAGTGCATAACTATTGGCATGCACGCTCGTCATTCAAGTAATCGTTTAGTGAGAATGATTTAACAGATGTTTAGAATTTATTTAAGGGTAATTCCTATACATCCTTTGGTATCTTATTGTAAGATTTTATACCCATTAGAAAAATAAGATATAAAAAATTTTTTTTTCCTACTGTCTCCTATAATTACTGCTCAGTTTTTTGACAATTCACACATTACCATCACCGGTGAGTTAGTCTGAAATATAATATGACATACTAAAAAACTAAAAAAGTTTGGACAGTTAATGAATTAACTGAAGCTAAGCGCTTAAAGTTTTACTATTTTATACATTTATGTATTACAGTTTACTTAATTAATTTCTCAACATTTGTTTCCTGAAATATCTAAGTAGTACATAAGTAAGCGGACTTAATAAGTCAGAAACTAGTTAGGAAGTCGGTAAGCTCAATCTGCGACATCTGGTTCAGACTCTCGCGGTAATATTAAATAAGAGCTCTTTGAGAACAAATCATAAAAATGAAAAAAGTATACGTATAACGCTGTACACTTGCTGTTGCTTCAAAAATAACCTTTAATACAGAAGAAATAAAACACTATTTGACGAAGACAAAAGTGTAATGAGATCGCATTTTCCAGTTTCCAGTAAATGAAATAATGTGATATAGCTAAGAACTTATAATCCTTTTCTTTTCTTCAGACTCCTCTAAATCTATTGGCTGCAGCTGGCCTTTACAGCTTCACCGGACGATAGGGGGCGAGTGCAGATGGCACTCCAAACACGCGGAAGGACTCATGACGCGGCTGAAGGCTAACTCCTGTCTGACGGATACCACTTCAGTCTGAGGGCACTGCTATGGGTTCGAACCTCGGCTCAGGCCGTCGTAATTGCGATCGCAATATGAATCGGATGGGAGTCGTTGCCGGCTTTTTAAGAAGGGAAGGAATTACAAGAATCCCTTTTTGTAATTCCTTCCCAAGAAGGGGTGGGCCTTCTTGGGAAGGAATTACAAAAAGGGATAAGGAAAGGAATTATAAAGGATGGACAGGCATCCGGAGCCTCGGCTCTCGATGGCTCTAAATGCCGTTATATTGAAGAAAACTCCAATCACCACTCGTTATTTATTTCTAAAAGATATGTGTTAAAATTCGAATATATTTATAACTAGTTGTACCTGCGACTTCGTCCGCGTGGAATTTAACTTTAATTTTCTAAAATAAAGGTAGCCTAAGTTATTCCTTATTATATCAGCTACTTGCCAATAAAAGTCCCGTCAATATCGGTCCATCCATTTCAGTGATTAGCCGGAACAAACAGACCGACAGACAGACATTAATTGTAAAAAATGTTATTTTGGTATATGAATATAAATACGGTACATATACCGTATTTATATTCATATATGCATGTAGTAAAACAACAGTTATTTCAATATTACAAACAGACACTCCAATTTTATTTATATGTATAGATGACGATGTCGCTGTTTAGTCGTTTAACACATAATTTTACTTCCATTAGTCGCGGATTCAATGCTACATAATACAAAATTTTATTCACAAGTATTTTTCTACATTCTTCTTAATATTAGAGAAATCATAGGATCTTATCACGTTTTACTGGTTATTGTTGTATTCTCGAGATTAAGTATAAGTAGAGCTTCTATTATGAGTTGACAACGGTTATACATACTTTTCTTGTAAATACATACTTAACATAGAAAACACACAGACAGACATAAACTATCATACTGGGGGAAAGGAGATTGTTAGTAATGTGGACTAATGATCCCATTGCTAGCAATGTACCATGTCAGGTCGACCTTCACGCGGTTCCCCCTGGAAACCATCGTGATAAATTTCCGGTGAATTTGTCACGATGGCTAACTGATCTGACTTCATGTTCATCCTCCACTGGTGCCCCGCCAGCGTAAACCGTTAGCGCAGGCGGGTGCACCATTCCATTATCATCCTCTAAAAAAAAACTATCATACTCATGAAAATAAATTTTTAGGTCACCTACAAAATGTTTGTGCCGTGCGAGGAATCGAACCCGCGACCATCGGAAGTAAGGCGGTATGCTAAACAGCTGGACCACCGAGGTCGTCTTTAAAGTTGTTTAGTACTAATAGTAATTTGAACAGAAATTATTGTATATATATAAAAGTATATAAATAATACACATATTTTTTAATATACGAATCGAATCCTGGCCCAAGAAACGAAGGAACGACCATAGTAACTTTAACAAGCCTGTCCTTCAAAGAAGGATATTAATATTTGTAATAAAACCGAGCTCTTAAAATGATGAAACTCTTAATGGGGAAACGTCAATCCTTGTCGAGCATTTTCCTGTAGAGTCTTCATTCTTATATCTACACTAGTTGTGCCTGTGACTTTGTTTGCTTGTACATTCGTAGATAATATCTATATGATGACTAGCTGAATCGATAGTCGTTATTCTATGAATATTGGAGAAGAAAGAGATTGTTAGTAATATAGACAAATATACGAATTGCAAGCAATGTATGGTCAGGTTCACCTCCAAGTAGTACCATTTCACATAATTGTTATGTGAATGACGTAGATTGATTTCTCGTGGAGAATTGGCTGGCCTTGTAGTCGTTATCCGGCACTGGTAACAGAGAACCTGCTCTGTAATATTTTTGACTTTCTATCTAAAGTGTATTGTAAAAAAATATATGTGTTATAATAGTTGTGATTAATAAACCTTCAATAGCAAATACTATTACAACCCTAAAAAAATTTCAGGTTGACCTCCAAGTAGTTCCCCCAGCAAACTATCATGATGAAATCCTCGTGAATATGCCACGATAGGCTAACTGACCTGACCTACTCCTATCGGGGGATGGGAATTGTTAGTAATGTGGACTAATGATCACAATACCAGCAATGTATCATGTCCTGTCGACCTCCACTCGGTTCTCCCTGGAAACCATCGTGATAAATTCCCGGTGAATTTGTCACGTTGGGCTAACTAATCTGACTTCATGTTCATCCTATCATCCTCCACTGGTGCTCGGCCAGCGTGTCTGTTAGCACAGACGGATACACCATTCCATTATCGTCCTCTAAAAAAAATTTACTCATCTTGTCATCCTCGTACACCGTTAGCGCAGGCAGGTCTATTATTCAATTAACATCCCATAAAAAACACCTGGTGTTTAAATTACTAGGTTTATTTTTCATGTTCATAGATGGCGCTAGAAAAAAATTTAAATGCGCTAAGGTTTGACTTTTGTCCCATTCATATATTGGAATTTATATTAATTTTAATTTGATCGCTTTTCGGTGTTGTAAATTGTAGAGCTTTCTACACTTTCTTCTTTCTTATTTTTCGAATATTTTACAATACTTCAGCTACAGGCGTAGTTCACATTTCAAGGAATAAAATTGCATGTAAATTCGTCCAACAATCATATTTTGTCTGTGGTCTGGTGTCTCAACCGTTATACTCGTGAACGGATGCTATTTCTAGGGACTGGTCTGCTCTGATAACTATGAATGATTTATTTTGTTACTCAAGTAATTAATTAATTTATGTCAACTATACTATTTGGCAATTGTCTTCACATAACAATCAGAAAAATAAAATTCTGAATAATAAATTTAAAAGAGCAACACGCAAGTTTCTTACTCGATCTTTTTGTGATAAGTCTGCATTCCGGATGAGTAGTAGAATAAAAAAATATGACTATTTGAAAGTGCTTATATAAAGTTTATTTGAATAAACCTTATTTCTATTTGACAATTTCCGCCTCCTCATAACATTCGAATTTTATTATATAATACATTATATATAAATTATATATGTAACGTAGGATATTGCGAAAAGCGTAATATTTTATATAATTCCCTTTATACAGTAGAAATTCCGTATATGAATGTTAAAATGAATAACCAACGCTTCTTACATGAAATTGTATTCGCAACGTACCTACTTGTGGTCCTAAGCAGATTACCATCCGTTTCAGTTTTGAAAATGTCACTCCAAATATTTCTAGTCTATTTATGAGGGACATATGATTCGTAATATAATTGCCTGGGTACAACATTAGGTATTAAAAGAAAGAATATACTTTTACAATTTTAATGCGCTTTAAAATAAAGTTGTTTTTTTTGTTTATATACATAATATCTGTGTGGAATAGTGATGTTGATGAAATAAAACAAAATCCAAAGAAAAAGTCTCGTCGTTCTAGCTTCAAAAATAACGAATTTCCTTTCATCCTCACTTAAGGGTAAAATTTTTACAAACTTTGAATGTCATATTTATTTAATCTACACCCTAAAAATTAAACAAATTATACCTTTCATCTCCCCTTTCAGCCTCTAACAACCCTTTTTTCACATTAAAAAGTAGCCTATGTCTTTTCTAAGTCTCTAGACTATCTGTATACTAAATTTCATTTAAATTGGTCCAGTTTTGACGTGAAAGTTTTGGTTGGCATTCGTTCGTTTCATTTAGGAGTTTATATATGTTTTTTTTAATAATGCTACATCATAAAAATATATAAAATAAAAATATTTTCCAACTATTAAAAAAAAATTGTGAAGCCAATTTCATTTAAGGGTATAAAAAGTAGAATACAACCTATTCTCAGATCTACCGAGTATACATATATACTTAATTTCATCAAAATAAATAAAGCCATTTCGGAGACCTATAACTAAGACGGGAATTTTATATGTAAGACTAACAGTACCCGCTTCCTCACCCGCGTGAAATTTATAGCCTATATGTTATTCTGACGTACAAGCTATATTACTGTAAAGTTTCATCAAAATCCGTTTAGTAATTTTTGCGTGAAAGAGTAACAAACATCCATACTTACAATTTTTCGCGGTTATACGAGATATGTTTAGATGGAATGTTTCTACAGAGCAGTTTTATATAGATAGTGGTTACAATAGTACACAGTAAACATAATTATTTATTCGATTTCTGTGCTTAAAATACATACAGCCCACGCTATTATAAACAAACGTCGGATAAACAATACTTTAGGATGCTTGGCCTAATTTTGATCTAATATTAACCAATTACTCCTAACTGACAAACTGAAATAATAAACAAAGGATGTGTCTGTACCTATATAGATTAAACATCAACATATCCACCTACGCAATTGGGAAATCATGCATATTAATATATTTTTTAAGGGATGATAATGGAATGGTGCACCCGCCTGCGCTAACGGTTTACGCTGGCTGAGCACTAGTGGAGGACAAGATGAGCATGAGGTCAGGCCAGTTTGCTCATCGTGATTAAATAACCAGGAATTAACCACGATGGTTTCCAGGGGGAACCGCGTGGAGGTCGACCTAACATGGTACATTGCTAACAATCCCCTTCCCCCCACGATACTAATATTATAAATGCAAAAGTGCTGGCTGTCTGTTATCCTTTCACTTAATTTTTTTTAATCAATTTAATTTTTAGTGCGTTTGAGAATAGGACGTAAACAATTTTTCATACCCTTAAGTGATAAGGGTAGTTCACACCGAAATATATTATTTATTTTTTGAAAACAATTTTTTTTATGATTTACTTTAAAAAATATACATAACCCTAAATTTTCACTCTTTTACCATCAACCCATATATTTTGACGGCGCCAGTGGTCTAGCGGTTTAGCACAGCACTTTAGTATCGAGGGTCGCCGGTTCGATTTCTCGAACGGTGAAAAACATATACATATATTCATGAGTATGAATGTTTGTATCGGTCTGGGTGTTTTCTATGTATACTATGTATGTATTTAAAAGAAAAAAGATATTTATGTATTTTTATAAGTTGTCTAGCACCCATAACAAAAGCTCTGATTACCGTGGGACTAGATGTATTAATTATCCAGAGACAAAAATTAACTTTAATAATTTTCTAATCTATGGTCGATAACTGATTAATTTATATGGTAACAACGTTTGCCGGGTCAGTCAGTTTTTTAGTACTAGATCTTATATAATTGCTACTTTCCACGACCTTCCATCATGCTCTTTAAATATTGTTACGACACGACTCTAATTTTGTTGCGGGCACAGATAGTGGATATATAAATCCGGTTCCCTAAGATTG
This sequence comes from Achroia grisella, assembly GCF_030625045.1. Lineage (NCBI taxonomy): Eukaryota > Metazoa > Arthropoda > Insecta > Lepidoptera > Pyralidae > Achroia > Achroia grisella. The sequence goes on along the minus strand of NW_026712985.1, from coordinate 12,601 downwards.
CCTTGAAAAGGTTTCTTTCAGCGATAAGGCCGCCTTATTACGATTATGCATAACCTCTTTAATATACTATATATCTTTTTTTTTCACTGTATATTACACAGTGAAAGAATAGATAGAAAAATAGAAAAAAGAGATAGATACAAAATAAATTATATTCTGTATATCTATTGGCGATCTTCAGCTTGTTTACCATTACAATTGTAATTGGAAATGACAAAAAAAGCTGTCACTAAATAGGAAAATGATTCTATTAAAAAAAAAACCAAATTATTATTTGTTACCTAGACCACACGACAATCCCGTTGAATACAGCTATAGACTTGATTAAAGTACGCTACCAAACTTGTATCAACTTGGACAAAACCGTTTGTGAGTTACCGAGACAATGCAAACAGTATTTGAGAGAAAAGTAAACAAACCACACCGCCAAATTAAACTTAACGAATATAGGCTGAGGCGATGAAAATCGTATACAATACAATATCTATATATCGGATATCCAGTATCGAGATATCGAGTGGTACGCGATATTAAGTGGTATGCAATTGATTGAGTTACGAAACTAGAATGGATAACAGCCGGACACGTTTTGACACTGTGTAATGTTCCTTTTTCCGTTGTGGAGGGCTTGTAGCGCTTGTGTCTGAAATCGAGAGTACCCTTACCAGAGTCTCCGAATGGGGGCGATTGAAATTAGTTCAATTCAACCCTTGTGTCTCGGTACACAAGCTTTCCGCGTTAATTTCTCCGAAAACCTCTTTTGCTGTGGCTCCGAAATTTCAGAACACGTCCGTTATCATCTTTAAGACTATTAGGAATCTCGGTATCTCTAGCAAAGTTGAGTTTCGTAGTCAGCTCGAAGAAAAGGTGAAGCTCGCATCCAAATAGTTCGGTGTGCTCAATAGAGCGAAGCGGTACTTCAATGGGGACCAGGGACTCCGCTTACATAAGTCACAGGTTTGGTCGCACATGGAGTATTGCTTCCATCTTTGGACAGGAGCACCTGGATACCAGCTCGGTCCTTTTGACTCGCTTCAGAGACGTGCTATGAGAATTGTCGATGATCCCGATCTCCCTGGCTGCATCGAACTACTTAGCTTGAGGGGAGACTTCGCTTCGCTTTGTGTGTTCTACCGAATATACAACGGACTATGTTCTGAGGAATTGTTGGACATGATGCCTACGGCTACCTTTGACCATCACACCGCTCGCCATGGTCAACAGGGAATTTATCCCTACACGCTAGAACCCAAGTGGCCTCATATAGTACACTTTGACTGTGGAATGAATTACCTGCTGAGGTTTTCTTACAATACTACAGCAAAGATTGGCAACACGCTCGTAACCTCCGTCTCAGGCATTCATAGGCTACGGTAACCATTTACCATCAAATGGACCATGTGCTTGTTTGCCACCATAGTAGTATAAAAACAGAGTACATTGTAGTCATCATCTGCTTCTTCTTTATCCAGTTCATCTAGAGTCAGCGTAATACATTATAATATTGAATATTATAATTCTCGAGACATTGAAGTATACATTATATAGAGTTTCATTATCTGGTATTCAAAACTGATACATAAATACAAATCAATACAGTCTATATCCGATATTACCCATACCTTAACGAATATCCAAAACTCCAATACTCCACAAGATACAACTTTAATTTCGAGAAAATTCCATTCTGAAGAGCCCTGAAGCATTTCAGTATGCTTCTCTTTAAATTACGATCTGTTCACTTCCTAGAGATTAAATATTTATATACCTATATAATTACATTATACAGGCTTTGGTTATTCAAAATTCAATTAGGTAAGGCCTCGATTAATATTGCTTTTATTACGGGAACAAATGAATCGCGCACAATTGCTTTTCCAATATTATTTTAGATCGTTTTTTTATACATAATATGACACGTGGTAAAGACTTATTTACTTAGAATGGCAAGCAAGCTAACGGCTCTTCTGAGACGGTAAGTGGCAACCGTCGCCATATACAAGAATAGTCGCCAGGCGTCCGGATAAAGCCGCACATAATTAGGCATTTTGATTACGTGTCCGGCCAAAATACACTGTGTCCGGCTTTTATTAAGATTTTTACATTATTTTTATTGTAAAACAAATCATTATTTTTAATGTTTAACTTAAAGAGAAGAAGTTTATTTTGTAAAGATGGTACTTTTTCACTTTTTTTTTTATTTTTGAAGTAACAGCTGGTAATTAAAAAAAGCTTGATTTTACATATTTTTTTTGTTGTACTTATTAATACTGGGACACAAAATCCTCAATAATGTACCGGCCTTTTTACCCACACGTCCGGCCAATCTGGTTGGTCTATACGGCTATTAAGTTTGGCGACCTGGGAACCCTATTCATGAACAGTACCACGGATGCCATTCCGGTGGTCTAAGATGGTATGCCACATTGCCATGTAATTTTAATTCCAATTTACTACACACTAGCTGTGCCCGCGGATTGACTCGAGCGAAATGTATAGCTTATATGCTATTCTGATCTATAAGCTATATTACTGTAAAGTTACATTATGTAATAATAATATTATGTTATCTGTGTTTTCATCAAAATCCGTTCAGTAGTTTTTGCGTGACAGAGTAACAAATATACATCCATAGTCACAAACTTTCGGGTTTATAATATTAAAATAAGATTCATCTTGAAAGATAAAGTATATTTTTGAGGCAATAACGGGTGTATAAATAGTCCGTAATGTTATTAATTTAAAACCAATTAATTCTTCAAATACTATTTTTAAAATGTAAGGAGATTATTTTAAAATCTCTTTTTATATTTCGAGACATTACCTGTCTGTGTCATTTAGTGGAAACTAAAATTAAATTCACAAAGTTTTAATGAAGCGAAAGTTATTAATTATTCCAAGAATTATGGCGATAAATATTATTTTATGTTACACAAATTTGCGTTATTATTAATGATCAAAATTATTACAAGTGGGAAAATTACGAATATTTATTACATTACAATAATAAACATTGCATAAAAGGTCACAACGGAATACGAAATACAGTCCTCTAATAATAAAAATATATATTTAACTTACTATTTATACCACAAATAAGAGAATATCTTCTTTCATCATCATCACCTCAGCCTGGAAGACGTCCGCTGCTGGACAAAGGCCTCCCCCAAAATCTCCACGACGATCGGTCCTGCGCTTCTCGCATCCATCGCCTTCCGATCTTGACCAGATCGTCGGTCCACCTTGCTGGAGGCTTACAATATTTTCTTTACGTATAATAAAATAAAGTCGCTTCACAGTCTGTTCGTTTTAATCTTTTCATCTACGCAACGGCTTTAATGCAGTTTTTAGCAATAGATAGAGTGGTTCCTGAGAAAGGTTTATATGTATTACACATGTGCAAAGTCGGTGCTATATATAATATATATAAATATATAAAAACTAGCTGTCCAAACGTTGTCTTGCCTTAAAATAAAATAAAAAATTAGGGGTGGACTACTCCTAACATTAAGGGGGATGAAAAATAGATGTTGGCCGATTCTCAGACCTACTCAATACGCTCACAAAATTTCATGAGAATCGGTCAAGCCGTTTCGGAGGAGTATGGGAACAAAAACTGTGACACGAGAATTTTATATATAAGATTTGTCTGAAAAACAATCAATTTTAATCTAAAGATTCATTAATTAAAGTTTTCAAAGTAAAGAAAATGTAATGTCTTTTTAATATATAAACACTAGCGGCCCGCCACGGATTCGCACGGGTATTTGCCAAAATATTAATAAATTTTAACGTACTATGTGTTAATACTCATATTATTAACATCGCACATACTGCCATGACGCGATCGTCATCCTACTGCGGCTGCGCGCCTTTCAATTGTGGATCTGTGGCGTGGTGCGTTTGCGCGGGAAAAACTAACTACAAAAATGGCTTCTTCTGCAGACATTCTTCTAAATTATTGTACTTCTGACCACAATTTTTTTTATATAATCATACCGCTAATACTATATAATTCGATATTGATGTCCTATACATAAATATCGAATATATTTATACATATATACCTATTCTTATATACAAAATTCTCGTGTCACAATGTTGGTTACCATACTCCGAAATGATTGACCGATTTTTATGAAATTTTATATGCATATTCAGCAGGTCTGAGAATCGGCTGCTATCTATTTTTCATACCCCTAAGTGACAAGGGTTGTCCACCCCTAAAATTTATTTTTTAATTTTTGGACGAATTTATTTTTGTATATAACTAGCTACTCGCCCCGGCTTTGGACGGGTGTACATGTATTATATGTAACGCGTAGAAATTCTATTATTTCGAATCCCCGGACCTACATATACATATATACTAGATGTTCCGTCAAATTAATATATATACTTGACGACCTCGGTGGTCTAGCGGTCTAGCACATCTAGCACACCGCTTTAACCGCAACCGTTGTCGCGGGTTCGATTCCTCGCACGGCACAAATATTTGTATTTATGAGTATGATTGTTAGTATCGGTCTGGGTGTTTTCTATGTATAATGTGAATCTATTTATGAAAAAAAAAAATCTATGTACTTGTATCAGTTATCTAGTAACAGAAGCTTTAGCTAGCTTAACTTGGGTCTAGATGGCGCTGTGTGAATTGTCCTGAGATTATTATTATTATTATACTTATAATATTAAGGTGACTGAGATTTCTTGGCGTTACCGACACTAAATAATATTATCTTATCTGTGCCCACACCAAGCTATGACTCATTGTATAATCTGTCGTCTCTCGTGTTATTGACGTTATCAGACAAGTAACGATTGTGAAAAGCGAATTTATTTAGAGAAAAGGAAACGAATTCTTAATCTGACCTCTTGATACTTTCCAAAATTATCTGCTGACACGCAGCTGGAATTTCCTATATTTTACCGACCATGACATTGCATATACTGTACACGCGACTTCGTCCGCGTGGAATTTAACTTTACTACAATAAAACTTACTTTTCTAAAATAAAAGAATTTTTCTAATACTAAAATGAGCCTAAGTTACTCCTTATTACATCAGCTACCTGCCAAAAAAAGTCCCGTCAAAATAGGTCCTGCCATTTCAGAGATTAGCCGGAACAAACAGACCAACAAAAATTGTAAAATATATTATATATTATTATATTCCTAGTGGAAATAATAGAAAATGTATTGGGGAATAAAAATAATATTTAAACGTTTTAAAGACAAACTAAACAATTCCTAACATACGACAAGAAGTTCATTTTAGGTAGTCAGTTATAAAATTATCTCTACACGCAGCGGAAATTCCGATATGATTCGATTTGATTGATCGATATTTAGATTAAAAACGACCCAAACAACTGAGAGGATTTATCTAGATCTTCATGATAAGTCATATGTCTATAAAATACGATATTTTTATAAATTTGCGAGTAGTAAACAACAGGATTATCTACCGTTAACATCTTAACATGAGTTTCAAAGTGAGTCTTCTGATATGATTATTTTAATCAATGTTCAATAGAATTTAAACAAAAATTAAGTGAATTTCAAAATGACAGTTATTGTTATATATGTGTATGTGTAAAAGAGAGATATCATAACTAATTGTTAACCGATTTTTATTAGTCTTATTCTAATATTGGATTTATTTTATTGTGGTCAATATAAAGAATTTATTGATTTTAAAAATGACAGTTATTTTTATATGTGTGAAAGAGCGATATCATAACTAATTGTTAACCGATTCTTATTAGTCTTATTTTAATGTTGGATTTAATTAATTGTGTTCAATATAAAGTTTTTTTTAATTGAGTGTAGTTAGTGAATTACTGTTTTATAATTATGTTATGGGATATCTTCCCAATGTGAATCAGTTTAGATGATTGTATATATTTACCATGGAAGTATCAATAGGTGGTGTTTAAATTCTTCAAATTCTAATAGGTTAAGTTAAGGTTCAAATTTTAATAACATTTTATTAGAATTTGATATCCGTTATTTTAAAGAAAAATATACTGTACCTTTACAGAAATACACTTTTTTATTTTAATAATCTCTTTCTCAAAATTGACGTCACTTTTTCGTAAACAATTAATTTTTAAATCTATGGAAACTATGGTTTTAGAATTATGCTTAGTTGTGGTCTACATTGACCCTGTTTCGTAATGTCTGTAAATTGTTTCTTGTATTTTTTATCTCATTACTAACTCGCCTCGGTTTCGCGCAGGTTATTATATATATAAACCTTCCTCTTGAATCACTCTATCTATTTAAAAAAACGCTTCAAAGTCCGTCAAAACGCTTCAAAAAGTGTAGTTTTAAAGATTAAAGCATATGTACATAGGGACGGAGAGACAGCGACAGCGACTTTATACTATGTAATGATTTTAGCCGCTTATGAACGTAAAATTTTTATATATATATATAATTATTTTTATACTATGTAAAGATTATTGTGTCAAGACGAGTCAATAAAACTCTATTCTATTCTAATTTTATGAGTTTACGCTACACTATCTGAGTGAATATATAATTGTATTTATATGATTACTTTTGATATTTCTGAAGTTTATGCTTTTTCCATTTACATTTTAGTATTATTAATATTGAGGTTTTTGTGGCACATAATTCACTTACATTGCTAATACATTGTTTACAATGCTTCGTAATTTTGTTTTCAGACCGGATGTTTATTGTTGACAATTGCTGTGGGATGCTACAGTAACGGTAAGCACGCTTGAAATACCATGTATGTATTTCATAAATGTAAGAAAATATTATTTTTAGGTACAAACGTATCTAAAAGTAATAGAATAATGTTTTTTTAAACGTCAAAAACGTTCGTAAGTTACGGATTATTTATATTTTGATTTCTTTTGAATTAATAAACGGTAGTCTATAAGTAACGGTGGGCTGTGCGAAAGATGGTATTGTAAGAAAGGGAGTAAATAACGAGATGACTGCGAACGGGGATGAATGAAGAGTAAAACATATTAAGTTGGCCCCAAATGAATGGGATAAGGAAAAGGCAACTAGCTCTATAAGCAACGGTTGCCACTTACTACTATTTATCGCGATGTACCATGTCAGGATGACCTCCGTGCGGTTCCCTCTGGAAACCATCGTTCTAAATTTCTTTTAAATTTTCCACTATTGGCTAATTTAATTTACCTGACCCAAGGTTTATCTTATGGTCCTCCACTGGTGCTCCGCCGGTGTAAACCGTGTGCGCAGGCGGTGTACCATTCTATTAGGATTTATTAAAAATACTACCAGATGTGTCATCAGCTTATATCCCACTCCATTACAAAAAAAAATATTATGCCACTACAAGTATAATATGCAGTATAAATAAATTGCAAATAATGATTTAATTTGATTTCAGATCTTCCAACAGATTCGGATAATGAACCAAACTCCATCGGTTGGCAGAATCAGAACTGGAATAACAATCCTTACCAGAATTGGTACGGAAGTCCAAATCAGTTCGACCAATCTGACGGATCTGGTGGTTATGGCAACTATGGAAATCACCCTTTCTGGATTGGTCCTAAACCACCCCCTGGCTATGGCTATGGGCAGGGTAGTGTAAGTAACCCAGGTAACGGTCAGGGAAGCTTTGGTCAAGGACCAAGTAGCTCCGGGCCTTGGCAAAGCGGCTATGAGCAGGGGCAAAGTGGCTTTAAACCTGGACAGAATGGATTCGGACAAGGACAAAATAGCTTCGGACAAGGTCAAAATAGCTTTGGACAAGGACAAGGTGGTTTTGGACAAGGACAGACCAATTTTGGACAAGAGCCTAACAGTTATGGTAGTTTTGGTGTTTTCGGTCAAAATCAACCTTTCGGATTTGGTTATAACCCAAACCACTACGCTGATCAGGGTAAACCAGGACAGATTAGTTTCGGACATGGACAGAATGGCTTCGGAATTGGGCACGGGAATCCTATTGGACCAGATCATTTACAAAATGGTCATGAAACTGTAGGCAATAAACCAAATTTTTGGAGAAATAGCGACGAGTCTGTAAATAAAGATGTTGTTGAACAGTTCAACGATGCATTAGGGCAAGAAATATTCAATGGTAATTGAAATTTGGCACTTTCAAATTTTCATATTAACAAGTAGAGTAAACAATGAGTTGTGGTCCATAAATTATATAGAGAAGTCATATTGTCAACAAATTAATTAATAACATTTAGGAAGTAATGATAGTTTGATGATTATTAAAATTCAATTACGCAATTTCTATTTCAGGCCTTCCTACAGATGGAATTCGTAAAGGAAGCACCAGTAGTTGGCAACAAGGATCTTGGAATAACAATCCATATCCAATTTGGTACATGAGCCCATATCAGCTCGGGCAGCTTTATGGTCCCACTTATTTTGGACAAAATCAGCCATTTGGTTATAGACCAAACTCAAATTATGGTTATGGACAAGTTGGTTACGGTAATCCTGGCAATGGACATAATTTCGGATATTGGCCAAATGGCTTCGGTCAGGGACAGAGTGGTAACGGTAATGGGCAGATCGGGTTTGGTCCCAATCCCGGTCTACCACCAATACAAAACAAACCAAACGCATTTGATAAAATAGACGACTCTGCAACGAAGGAAGTTGAAAGTCATATTGATGGTGTTTTTGGAGAAGAATAGCCACATGATATTGATCTTAGTGAGGAAAGATGTCTTGAAAATTTTGTCCAGGCCTTACCAATCTTAAATGTTGTCTCTCTGCACAAAGTTGATTAATATAAATAAATTATTGTTACTAGAATTACCTTTATTATTTTACAAAATACAAATAAACCAGAAGCACATCGCAGTGTAATATAACTACTACATGTAATATAACCCATGTCACTCTAAGATATGCTATATGTATAATATTTATAGAAAGTAAAGTTTAAAAAGATATTTTTTAATTTATCCTTTACTAATAAATGAATATATAAAAATCTAATCTTTACGCTTTATAACAATTAGTATAGAACTACAGATTAGTTAAGAGACTCTACTTATTGAACACATTCAAAATTTTGTTACTATAAATTTGTATGTACATACCATAAATACAAATACAGTGCGGTTAATTGTTAGTAAAGAATGAAAAATTGTTTTGTTAGGATATTCTCCCTATATAAGTAATTTTCATGAATTTTTCGACCTCTAAATCAACGTTCTAATTTAACACACTGCCTTACTTTGAGGTGACAAACAAACCAGCTTAGGATTTATTTCTGGTTTCTTTATATAAAAGCATTTGATCGCTACACAAAGATTGATTTATAGCTCCCGTGTAGTTGTATACTGATATTTTATACCAGCATGCAAGGATGCCAACCGTACGTGCATACTCGTACAAATACGAACATTTTTAAGAGTGCATATTCATTCTCATGTATGTATGTCTGTAATAGATTTTCACGTATGACAAACGGTCAAAATGTAAGGTTAGCTGAGGGAGAATATCACACGGCATTACGGTCGCCTGTTTTACAAGCGTTTTTTCTGTACAATAAATAAATATACATATGATTAAATTGTACCCTATATCCGTTATAAGCAATATTAGAGCCCGTGAGTTTCTGTCCCCCTCTTTTTCCCTTACCTATGACAGTACGGACCGCCATGAAACCCGCGCATGGTCCCTAATTGTAATGAAAAAATGTATTATAATCTGAGTGCAAAAGTAAGTGAAAACATAGACGGTGGTACGTGTTAAGGAGTACGCCCTATCAGGAGTAAACAGGTATGAGACAGAAGCTTCCATAACATAGTATTTTCCCTAAGCTCATAAAATCTATATGAATAAATAAATTGCTGTTCGTTAATCTCGCTAAAACTCGAGAACGGCTGAACCGATTTGGCTAATCTTAGTCTTGAAATATTCGTGGAAGTCTAGGGAAGGTTTAAACGGTGATAAAATTTGAAGAAATTGACTGTAAAATAGTAGAAACAACAATTTTATATTCCCAAACAAATGGCTGATACCTGTCAAATAGCGTGCGTTCAGAAATTTATTGCGTAACTAAACTTCAACCTTTGACATATTTAATTTTGAGGCAGAACGGAGTTGACGGGGTCAGCTAGTACATAGACGACACATAATCTGCTTCTTCCTTTTCCCATTCTCTTCCATTCATGCCTGTTAGCAGCCGTCTCGTTACTTTCCTACCATTTCATCTTTCACATAGTCCATCCATCTCTATTTCGGCCTTCCTCTACCCTTATAACCATCCACATTTATATGTAACGCCTTCTTTATAATATTATCTTCATTTCTACGCATTACATGGCATCACGGGGTCAGCTAGTACATAGACGACACATAATCTGCTTCTTCCTTTTCCCATTCTCTTCCATTCATGCCTGTTAGCAGCCGTCTCGTTACTTTCCTACCATTTCATCTTTCACATAGTCCATCCATCTCTATTTCGGCCTTCCTCTGCCCTTATAACCACCCACATTTATATGTAACGCCTTCTTTATAATATTATCTTCATTTCTACGCATTACATGGCATCACGGGGTCAGCTAGTACATAGACGACACATAATCTGCTTCTTCCTTTTCCCATTCTCTTCCATTCAGGCCTGTTAGCAGCCGTCTCGTTACTTTCCTACCATTTCATCTTTCACATAGTCTATCCATCTCTATTTCGGCCTTCCTCTGCCCTTATAACCATCATTATCATCATCATCACATTTATATGTAACGCCTTCTTTACAATATTATCTTCATTTCTACGCATTACATGGCCACACCACGGCCAGAGACGATTAATTTGAAACCTCTCCGATACCGGCACCACTTTCATGCTTACACGTATTACAGCTAACATGCATGCGTGGTATAATACGTAAGGAAAAAGGAAAAAAAACATGTAAATATTTACAACTGACTTTCCTTCCATTTTCCCGCTGCTTCAAAGGAACACATAGTAATTAATAGTGGCCTCATTATAGCCGCTACAGTTTTATAATAATATAATTTTTTCTTTCTTTCTTCTTACAAACATGGATAATATTTTTGATAAAACAATGCATAAATAGGTAACCTGAAATACAGATCACCAGGCCCAAAACTGAATGTAAAACTGATATAAGTTAAATAAATTACAATGCTTATACTACACTAAATAAACTGTCACCATCATCATTTCGGCCTGGAAGACGTCCACTGCTGAACAAAAGCAAATAAACTGTAATCTATACATATAAATAAAATTGGAGAGTCTGTTTGTAAGATTGAAATAATCGTTTTTTACTACATGCATATGAATATAAATACGATACATACACCAAAATAATTTTTTTTACAATTTTTGTCTGTCTGTTTGTTCTGGCTAATCTCCAAAATGGCTGACGGGACTTTTATTGGCAGGTAGCTGATGTAATAAGGAGTAACTTAATGTACTTTTATTTTAGAAAATTAAAGTTAAATTCCACGCGGACGAAGTCGCGGGAACAGCTAGTACACATATTTAGGGGTAAACAAAAAATAATAGGAAATGAATAAGTATACATTTATGATTTCTTTATATGAGGCAAAATGTTTTGTGATTGACAACCCTGGCAGGGTTGTCAAGTCGGCAGCTGCACACATTTATTCTGTGAGCCCGACACTTTACCTTATTAGTTAGTGAATATGGGTTACGGACAGAATTACGTACTCGATGTGTACGGGGACCGCTATTTATGTCGTATTTGAGGCGGTCCAATTACGGAAACGATATAAAGTATTGCAAATTATATAAATCTACTAGCTGTTCCGGCAAACGTTGTTTTGCCTTAAAATAAAAAATAAAAATTTAGGGGTGGACTACCCCTAACATTTAGGGAGATGAAAAATAGATGTTGGCCGATTCTCAATACGCTCTCAAAATTTCATGAGAATCGGTCAAGCCGTTTCGAAGGAGTATGGGAACGAAAACTGTGACACGAGAATTTTATATATAAGATGTATAATATAATATAACAACATTTCGCTACATTTGAATACAACGCTGCCAGCGGGCGTGCATACCACGATATCTCAGTTTAATTTTGTTATGAGTGTTTCTGTCACTGGAAGGTTTGTCATAATTAATATAGTTAATTGGGTGCAAACTTTAATTTTTTTTCCCCATTAAGGGGTAACGTTAACATTTATAGACACTATGAATGTCATATTTTATCATTAGCCTGAAAATTAAGTTAAAAAAATGACGATATTTCTATACATCTCCCCTTTCAACCCTTTACAACCCTTTTTTTCACATTAAAAGTAGCCTATGTCCTTTCTCAGGGTTAGGACTATCTATGTACAAAATTGCATTTAAATTATTTTCGTAGTTTTGGCGTGAAAGTAGGACAGACAAACAGACAAAATAATAAACAGGACTGTTTGAATATAACTAAATAACTAACCTATTTTCATTAATGAGAATTCACTGTGGGTTCGATGAAAATAGTAATATATTTTCTCCCGGGAATCGTACGGCACACTGCCAATTATTGGACGTAGTGTGCCGTTGATTTGGGCTATAAAGGAAACAATGGATGTTCCGATATAATCTAATTTATATGTGTGTAGTAGGCGAAGTC